>NC_048300.1:107844242-108144242 GCF_013100865.1 Trachemys scripta elegans
CGGCGCTCGGCGGGGGAGCTCGGGGGGGGCGGCGCTTTTTTTTTTGCTGCTTGGGGCAGCAAAAAAGCTAGAGCCAGCCCTGTATAGGGGAGGGATAGCTCAGTGGTTTGAGCATTGGCCTCCTAAACCCAGGGTTATGAGTTCAATCCTTGAGGGGGCCACTTAGGTATCTGGGGCAAAAATCAGTACTTGGTCCTGCTAGTAAAGGCAGGGGGCTGGACTCATCGCTTCCACTTCTATGAGATAGGTATATCTCCATATTATAGATGTTGCAATTAATGAGAGTTAGGTGCCTGTGCAGTTTTGAAAATCCCACTAGATGCCTAAATACTTTTTTAAAAATCTGGCTCTTAACCCTCAAATTGAGCTGTTAGCATATGGGTGTAGAGCAAAAGCTCAAGTGAACAGAAGGACTATATTCTTAACCCTGAAGTTCAAGTCAGTCAATATCTCACCATTAGGGGAGATCAGTTCCAAAGTCAAAGGCCATTATATGTTGAAGTCTAGGTGAAGACTAAATGCCTGGTTGAATATCTTAAAGAAAAGGAAAGAATGCAACAACCCCCCGGCCCCTTTTTGACTAACAGAACCAAATGAATTTTAGCCCTGCTTCCTTTCATTTTGCTACTGTTCACGGGTCATTCTGTGGCAATTGCTATATAGATAAAGTTGCAACTGAATTTCCATTATAAGCTGATTTTTGGCTTTTTTTCCCCCCCCTTTCCTTCTGTCAAGCTGTCTGGAGTAGCTCATGACCAGGAGCGCCAATGTCATGGCAGACAGTTACAAACCAGGGCACAAACCCCAAACTGGTAGTGAGCTCTATACTTAGATTTTACCAACCAGGTATCAAGTGTGAACTCCTCAGGCACTACAACAGCCTTAACATGGAGTCACAGACAGTCCCTTGGGTACTCTGGGCTATCTTGCCACCCAGGCAAGTCTGCCTTTGTGATAGATGGTCCCTTATATCACAAGTCACAACAATATCCACATTACTTTCAGTTCCAAAGGATCTGTCACTCACCTCATCATTTGTACCTCAGATCTCACGCTGAAGACAACGCTTTTAGCCAATCCTATAATAAACGAACAAGATTTATTAACTAGGGACAAGAAATGAGTTATTTACAAGGTTAAAGCAGGTAAACATGCACATACAAATGAGTTAGTCTTAGGTTTCAAAAAGTAATAGAAGCTGCTGTATTGTGCAAGCTCTGTTTGCCCTTTAGGGTTAACTGAAGCTAAACATCTGGGGATCCCTTGCTTATGCTTAGAAATCTTGCCCTCTCCCTGAAGTCCAAGCAGCATAGGGGATAATCATTTCTTCTTGACAGGGATTTTTATTCCCTTCCCCCAGAGCTCAAGATGATGGGAGGAAGGTTTGTTCAGTCTTCTCTTCATGGGTGTGGGATGAACGATCAGCAAAGTCTTTCTTTTGTCCACTGTTGTTTCACAATGGCTGGTCTGATATCTATGGGCCTTTTTTCCTGGGGCAAAGATGACCTCTCTTGTAAACTAGCATTTCACACTCAGTAATGCTTCTTTCCTGACGAGAGGGGAGGGGCTTACAGTTTTAGAGCAAATACTTAAATATTACCTTATAATGTGGGATACAGATATTACAAGTGAGATTAATGCATACAGCAACTCACAAACATTTCATAAAGTCCAAACACTAAACACATCTTTATAAATCTAATACCAATTTTACAAATTCCAACACTCATCTCTGTATTAGTATTGTTAAAATAGATATTAGCAGAGATTGTTTAGTGAGCCAGACTGATCTCCAGCTATGCATTTGTCAGTGTTCAGTGACGCTTTGGGGCCTTGGCATGAGCTGGCACCTGGTCTGCCAGTGTCACACATCTTCTCCCAAAATTAGCCAAAAAAGGTAATATTGGTCTGAAAATAGAAAAGTTAGGATGAAGGCCAAGGTAGATATTTTTCTACCAAATCTGAAGTGAATCAGACAAATGGTTCCTAAATTATAATCTAAAGATAAAGGTGTTCACCAGAGCTGGGAAAGTTCTTTAGTGGGTTTCTTGTTTGCCACTTTTCAGGTGAGAAATGAAACTTAGTTTACTGGATTCCCTTAGCTGAGATCCGATGCCCAGCCCCCAGTTGGTTACTTAGCCCTGGTCTACACTACAGAGTTAGGATGGAGGTAAGGCAGCTTACATTGACCTAACTCTGTAAGCATCTATGCTAAAATGTTGCTCCCACCAACGTAACTCACCTGCTATGCCAACTTATTAACTTCACCTCCATGAGAGGTGTAGCTCTTCGGTCGACGTAGTTAAGGTGATGCAGTGTCAATATAGACACTGTTGCTTACATCAACTGTTTCTGCCTTTCAGAAGCCATCCCATAATGCCGCACACTGACTGTTAAATCAGTGCAAGCTCTCCTGGTGAGGACATGCACTGCCAACACAAGGAGCGTAGTGTGGACATGTAAAAGTGATTTAATTATTGCAGAGGCTGTTTGTCGATGTAACTTAGGTTGACATAGTTTTGTAGTGTAGACATACCCTTAAAGACTACATTCACAAGCGACTATCTTTGTAAGCGTAAGCTTCATTGGTGGGATATTGTCAACTGGAAAAAAATAATTCTCCCATTGAAAAGCTCATGAAAGGTCCTGTGCACCTCCTAAAGCTCATGAAGTTCTCTGCTCCTGCAGCCCTGAGCACCTGAAAGTTGTGAACAAGAGGATATGCGTGTATGTTTATGTGCCACTGTAGTTGCTACCACCACACCGGAAGTAGCCCATAGGAAAAGGGTGAATGAGCTCTGATTTCCTCTCCCCCTCCCCCCCCCAACTTCAGCTCTCGTCTTAAAATCCTCCAGTGGTTCTCTGTGGATTATAGCAGTAGGACCACAGGAGGTTTGTTGGGTGGAAAAGGCAAGAAGTGCTAGTACTTGTCCGCTGACTTTTCTTGAGCACCCTTCTCCCTATCTGCACGTCTCTGTTCCTGGCAGCCCTTCCCTATTACCTGATCTCTGGTAGGGAATCATGGGGAAATGGGTCTCTGAAAGAGATGTTGTAATAATTGGGACCTATTCCAGTTGTGAGCTGACCTGTGGGAAAGGGGATAGAAATTGATAAAATGGTTCTATTACCTATAATAACAGAGGGCATGTGGAGGCAGAGGGCTATTGGGGAGAAATGGAGACATGGGGGAATGGATGCCTTGCTGAGGGGAAGAGAGAGGCTGCCAGCAGCTCAGGGTTGGGGAGGAGGGGGGAGCATTTAGAAGCAGATCAGCATGCCTGAAGAAAGCAAGAAAGTATATAGTCTGTTAATGTTTAGGTACCAAATTACTTGTGCTTGTGCGACCACACGGCTTTTCTCTGATGGGATCTACCATTAACGAAACACTTGTAAACTCATGTTACAGCAACCGTTTCTACCTCAACCTTACTTATGCTGTCTTAACCAGCTCGAGCATAATAAAGCAGCCCTCTGGAAGTTTGGCTGTGAGAGTATTGTGCTGCATTGCCGAGAAAATTGGCTTACGCTGGAAAATTTCCATGTAGCACAAGAACATTACGCAAAGTTCTCTTCCACAAGTATCAAGTACATCACTCCATTGAGGACCTAAAAATATTATTGATGACTCACTTCTCTGAGAAAACAGAACAATTTCCCACTGTAAACATGGGAGATGGAGAGAGAATATTCAGTCACTTCAGAAAACACGTTTCATCTGGTTGCCAGCAAAGACACATCTACTAAGGAAAATGTGAATCAGAATCTGATTCTCATTAAGTTGCATAAGGGTATGATATTCTACTGTTCAATTACAGTCCACTTCACTTAGATGCATTGTCCACTTATTCACAGAGACTGGGGCCAAGTGATTGCTCAGCGCATACCTGTTGTGTCATTAGGTTGCCCTAGTCTGTATACTGTCTCCAGACTAGATGCCTCCAGGAAAAGATGACTGTTATGAAAAAGATTACTGCACTGGCAAAAAAAACCTTCCAAATTCCTCAATTGAAGAAAGGCATGAGATAAAACATGGTACACGGAAACTCTTGTGATATTTGGAATAAATCAGGAAACTCTTGTGGTATTTGGTAAACGCCAGAAGTGAATGTAAAACTATCTTAGCTGAAATTGGCACTTAAGTTCATATGGTCATGATGGTCTTGGGACTAGACAGGTAGACAGAGGACATTATACACCTCTATCCCGATATAACGTGACCCGATATAACACGAATTCGGATATAACGCAGTAAAGCAGAGCTCCGGGGGGGCGGGGCTGCGCACTCTGGTGGATCAAAGCAAGTTCGATATAACGCAGTTTCACCTATAATGCGGTAAGATTTTTTGGCTCCCAAGGACAGCGTTATATCGGGGTAGAGGTGTGTTTCAGAAATGTGATTTCATGTTTGGGCTTTATAGTTATGTTGTCGTTTAGAAACATGTTAAAGGGACAGCTTGGAGTGGAGGCCATTTAAAAAATGAAATAAAAGTAGATTCAACAAAAGTCCTGTCAAAACAGGCAGGTTTCCCTGTCTCCAATGGCTCTGGAAGATAGAGAAACATGCTGCATCTCCCTTCCCTTCTCTCTTTCTCTCTCTTTCCTGCCCCCCCAACAGAGAAGCAGAAATCCAGGGCACTCTGCCTCCCCACTTCCTGGGAATGGGCAGCACCTCACTGGCTCCTAGATCAGGGTGGAGTGGGGGAGGGGAGTGTTTGGCAGAGCACCCAGGCTCTCTGCCTTTCTGGCTTGTGAAATGGACGGGGCCCTTCCCTGAGGGCAGCCAATAAAGCCAAAAGATTCCATCTCAGTTCTCCTGAAATGGAATTTTTCTTTATATCTGTTTCCATGAAAAATTTTGCATTTTTGCTATTTTGTTCCTCTTCAAGACTAAACTTTTTCTCAGAAACATGAACATTTTCATGGAAAAGGGGTCCCTTTTTTCTGCCAGCTCTAGTGAACTGTACTATTGGGTACGATCTTGGCCCTCAAACGCCCTCTCCTGCCAATGCCTATGGTTTAAAATTACTTTGATATTTAAAAAAAAAGTCTTTCTCTCTCCTGTGCCTGTGTGAAAGACCCACAACCAGGAGAAAATGATTGATTATATTTGGGATGCTGTTAGGTGCTCAGAGGAAACAAACCAAAGAAAAAAAATTCTCCAGTCTTTCTGTGTTAGTAATCTTCGAGCAGGTACGCCGACAGCCATTCCGGGGGCCAGGGCTGTCCCTTGGGAGTGGCAGGGCCTGGGGTGGAAGTGATGTATTTGGCAGTGGCTGGGGCCCCTGGGCCCTTTTAAATCACCCAGGTCCTGGGCAAATGCCCCCTTTGCCCCCTCGCCCCCCTCGGCAGGTCTGTTTTAGAGCTTGTCTATATGAACAGTTAGACCGCTGCAAGCTGGGGTGTGAATCTACTGCACTGTCCGTGTGAACCCTGCTGATGCACATTAACAGTTTGTTAGAGTACTTCAATCTAGTCCTCTTTGAAACAGGACTGGCTCAAAGTGCATTAATGCAATTTGCTGCAGTCTAGTTGTTCATGTAGACAAACACTGAGGTTTTCCTTGTAATTATAGTATGTGAGTTCAGATAGAAATGAGTGTTTCTGGTTGATGAAGTCTTGTTCAAGCACTTGCTTGATAACTGGTTTTGAACATGGTTGCAGTTAGCACCGTTGGGTACTCCACTGACGTACAGCGTTTGGAATTCCAGGATGTTTTGGAAATGCAGGCTTGGGAAACTCTAATCAGTTGGCAAGCAGTTTTTTAGGGCCTCATGTCTGGCTAGTGAAAAACTGATAATATTTTAAAGATCTTGGGCTAGGTTCACAAAAGGATGTAGGTGCCAAACTACCACTTTAGGTACCCAAGTTCTCTCTGTGCGCATGTGTAACCCACACGCCTTCTGGGTGTGGTGTTCTGTCCAGTCTAGTGGCACCGAGACCATTTAGAGATTCATGAGTCTGCTCTACAGCCTTAGCTAAAAGCCATGTGGCTTTTAGCTCATGCAGTAGAGGCTCATGCACTAAGCTCCAGAGGTCCCAGGTTTGATTCCCACCTGCTGACAACAGAGGTCTGTGAGTGTTACACATGAGCACTGCTGTCTCATTCTAGGTGTGTAGATGCCTAAGCCACAGAGTGATGCACAAACCAGGGGAAGATAGGTATTCCTTTGCTTAGCTTACCTGAAGGGCCCAATCTGGTACGTGTGCTCAGATGTTGCCTATGGGGTCAGGTCACATATGTGAACCTGCAGAAAACAGCCAGGGGACACCTCACTCATAACTTATAGCCCAGTGGTTAGAGCACTCACTTGGGATGTGGAAGATCCCCAGTCAAGTCCCCTCTGTGTCTGATGAGGAGAAAGGATTTGAATAGGTATCTCCTACCTGTCAGGGGAGTACCCTAATCACTGATCTATAGGATGTTTTGATGTGGAATCCCCTCAACTTCCTCCATTGAAGCTGTTTCACTGTGAATTAATAATGAAAGAGTCATTGGACAGAGAGAACGAGTGAGCATCAGAATTGACTCTGTAGCCTGGTGGTTAGAACACTCACCTGGGAGATGAGAGATACAGAATCCAGTCCCCTTGCTCCCATTAATTTTTTAAATTGTTTATGCAAGTGGATTAGCTTTAACAGGGGAGAGTGACCCACATCAGAATATCCCATAGCCCAGTGGCTAAGGCGCTCACCTGAGATCTGCCTAATGAGAAGGGAGTTGAACACAGAGGGGGGACATGAGCTGGGGAGTCTCCCACATCCCAGCCATTAGAGTATCCTAGTCGCTGAGCTAAAAGTTATGTGGAAGGTCTGCCCGTTCCCCTGGCTCCTTGTAAAAACAGCATTGGCAGCTAATGCCAAAAGAGGGTTTGCAGCTGAGAATCCCAAGCAGAGGGAGGCATTGTACACCCTTAGAGGAGCAGGGCTTAGGACACACTCTTTGCTTCAGTATCTCCCATTGGATAGCCTAGACTGGGAGCCACCTACCATGCTGTTTTTGTGAATCCCATCCAGAGGCACCTATCTGTCTCTACTCATCATATAGGGATCTTAGTGCCAAACTCCGGCTTTGTGAATCCCGGTGATTTTGTAGGAACTGGGACACAGAGTGTTGCCACGCCAAAGTTTCTTTGTGAAACTGGCTCCTTGTGGCCTGTGGTTAATCATGGACCCATGTTAGCACAAAGGTTAAAAGTTCAGAAGCAAGTGCTGATCTGCGGGTTGTGTAGCTCTACATCATCATCTCCTCCTATTTCCAATGCCAAGTATAGGCAGGGCTTTGGTACCTAGACTGCCAACCAACTCAAGTCTTGGCCCATTTTATAGATGGGAAAATGAGGCATAGAGAGGCTAAATGACTTACCAAAGGTCACATAGAAAGTCTGAAGCAAAACAGGGACTTGAACCCAGGTCTCCCATGCTCTAAGTTAGTGACCTAACCACCAGGCAGTCCTTCTGTGTAATTCTACAGGCTTTATTTAGTTTGGTGGTGTTCCTATATCTCCGAAAATAAGAATAGTCTGATACTTTGTAACTGCGGGAAGCGGTGCTGGAAATAGGGGACTTATTTGTGTATCAATTTTATACGTTTGAGTGACTCCTGGAGCATCTCTTCCTCTCAGCCAATTTAATACTTGCTCAATTTTGTAACCTTTTATTGCAGCAATGTGAATAATACGATAAACAGCAACTCTCACAGGAAGGATTTACAAACTGAGTCATTGATCCAGTTGTCAAAATTAGCATCATTGTCTTGGGTTTGCCACTTTTAAGGTGCTGCTCAGATAGCCCAGTATTGGGAGTGATATAAGAACTTATCTAGAATAGTTCTCTTTAAGAACAGCAAGTGGAGACAAAACTTCCATTGGGACTTCCAATGGCATTTCCTCCTTCCATGCTAAGTATTTGGGGTGATAGAGTGGGGAGGCACAAACAACTCGTATAGTTAACTCATTAATTCTAAAGGACGTGCTTGTAAATTAAAAAAGAGCCTCAATAAGATATCACTGCTCCAAGCTGGGTCTTAACTATATCAAATGAAAAATCAGGTGTTTTCTCCACATTTTGGTATGCTTCAAATATGAAGTTTTATGTTACCATCTCGTAGAAGCCAGTACACCACAGATATTTCCAGGGAAACTTGAGTTGGGGCAGTAAATTTGGGATTAAACACAAGTAAACAGCAAAGAGCTTCAATCAGTAACTTTCACCATCTTTTAACGTACAATCTATTTTTCTCTCTTATGCTGCTAGTTCAGATAAAGCTACAAAATACTAATTTGATGGACATTGGTGATATTAGGAGGCAGATATGACAGAGTGGCATTCAAACTGCAGCTTGTCTGTTTTCTGGCCCATACTGCAATTGCCTGCTTTTCTTTGGGACAGCCTCTGTGTATTGGGTTTAGGTACCTAAGTATATAAACTGTAGGTGCAGTTAAAGAAGCTTGCTAAAAATTTGTACCCGTCCTTGTCAGTTTTTCCTTTGTCTAGAAATAGTAGATAATGACCTGCTTTGAGAGAGTGGCGCAAACTCCTGATGGATTCTAATGATGGTGGGTTTTTGTATGCAGTTGCTATGGAAACGAGCCCTTAAAGATCGCTTCAAATATGTGCGGAGACCAATTGAAGATGATGAGCAGGTTATAAGGAACAAATGCAAGTTTGGTCACAGGCGAGGACAGACAAAGAAATCTTCTGCTGAAAACCGATGTGATGAAATCCAAATGGTGCAAATAAAAGTAAGCTTTCTGGTTCCTGTTAGAAGGGAAAGTTAGTCCATAAATAACGTGAATGGGAAATTCCTGCAAATGTCTTTGGGCTCCAAGGTGGCAGTAATACACTACATGCAGAAGTGGGATAGCATGGAGTAGCCCCACCCTACTTGGAGCTAGCCCTGCATGAGGGGCACTCTTTGGGCCAAGGGAGAAGCAGTTGGGGCTTCTGACCTGCAGCGGGGTGGTGGGGTTAGGGTCTTCTGCCAGAGACGACTGATGCCTGCTGAGAGTGGGGGGCACAATTTAAAGGTTCACCACCGCAACAGCGTGAGGCACGCCTCCCCTTGCCCACAGTGGCCCCTCCCTGCAGCTCCCTGGTGTTAGCTCCACTTGGAGAGGCAGCAGCAAGCAGTTGGGAGCTGCAGGGAAGGGCCGCTCCTTTAGCTCCACGGGGAGAGACAGCAGCAAAGGCAACAGCTCTCCCTATAGCTCCCAGCTGTTTGCTGCTGCCTCTTCCCACAGCCACACCTTCCAGCTTGCTGGGTCCAGCAGCTGCCATGCAGGGAGGGAGCCTGAGGCACCATGTGACTGAGTAGGGCCAGCAAACCCTGGAAAAAATAGGGGGCGGGATGTGACTCCATGTGCCCACCCCACATGTTCCCTCCCCCAATGTGTCACCTCCAGCTTCTTCCCAGTGGGGAACGGCGGGGGGGGGGGAAAGAGGCTTGGGGCCTCAGCCCCGCAGGGCGTGCTGAAGCCCCAGCAGTTGCGACCCGCAAGGCTGAAGCCCCAAGACCCCCTTCCCTGCAGGGCTGAAGCCCTGAGCCCCAACGGGCACGCCCTGGCTCTCAAACTTCTGAAGATTGTCATGTGCGGCTTGGACAGTCAGTAAGTTTGGCCACCTATGGTATATAAAAAAACTCCCACTCTGTTAGTGCATGTCACCCATTTTGCATGCATTTTGGACTGGATATAAGTGACTGCACAAAGTGTAGCACAACGGGGACTACAATTTTTCAGTCACCAGGTCCAGCCACAGCTGAGCCCTCTGTGTTAATAAGTGTACATGTACATTTGACAGATAATTGGTGCCCTTAGATCTTCTCATGATAGTCCATCCATGGTATGTTATAAGTAGCCTGTGTACTAATACATAGGGTGCTTATGAATGTACATATGCAGGTGCTGCATCTTTCTGAACTGAATTCTCTATTTATAGATGAAGTCATTACTGTCAGGTAAGTGACATAAAGTGTGTTAATATTGATGTATCCACTGTCATTAATGCGTTAAGTGTTCTGTTATGCTTTGCCAACTCTAATGCCACTTATATCAATGCTGCTATTGAAAAAAATACAGTTAAACTTTAAACCACCAAGTTATATCAGTGTTTTGAAAAAGACACACAATCAAATGTTTGGCCTCCAGCTTGATCTATATATTTCCCTCCTTGTATCTGTTTATGAAGTGTAGGTGTTTCATTGGAGGAGAAAGATGGGGATTTCTTTTAAACAACTTCTATGTAAATTGTAAACTGGGGTTTGTGGATTACTGAAATTTTTAATCCAAAAATACATCTTGGTTTTGGTATATCCTAAAATCTGTTCATTCCCTTTTTGGAGCTTTGCTTGCAGGTATAAACACATCCCTACTTCTGCATGTTCCAGTTGAAAGTTTTTGTACTTGCAAAAAACAAGAGGCTAATATAAAAAACTGTTGTTTTCTATGGTTAGTCTTGGGCACTATACCTAGCGGAGAAGGTGCAGGTTGCCCTTTCCCTGCGTTCATGCAAAAGGGAACCTTAATTTGTCTGCTTGTGCTTGGAAAGTACAAATGTAGCTCTTCTAATAGTACTAGCCGGCCCAGGAGGGCTCTCTCTGGTTAGGGTCATAGCCTCAGACCTGCAATGCCAGCAGGGGAATATGGTGGAGTGCATACTACACCTTTCCTACAAGAGGAGAAAGAGCCACTGTTCCCTGTACTCCTATGGCTTTCACAGTCACACTGCTTTCTCCCTCTATTGCCCAAGTGCATGGTTGCTCGCTCTAACACAACGCTCAAAGCCATTATTTAGCCTCTGTTTTAGAGTTTATGAGGAAGGGAAAAGAACTCTAACATGAAGGAGAATTTGTTCAGTTGCCTTAATGTTATGAACGTTTGCTACTGGCAAATTTCTGCTGTTGTGTGATGCCCTCCTCCATTTGGAATGAGGGTAATCGGAGGTGTAGGTTTCCGTCAGGGCAGCCCTCATTTTAATTATCTCATTTCTTCTTTTTCTTACATGCCAGAGAAATTTTAAATGCAAAAACTAACATTAGTGCAGCCTTTAAGGTTGAGAAATCATGATAGCAAAATTAAGAAATCATAATTTATTTTAGCTTTTACTTGGTTTCTATATATTAATAAATGGATCTGGCTTAGCTCCCTGAGACTCTAGGATTTAGACATTACAAATGCACACTTTAACAAGATGTTTATTAGCATCCTTTTTTGGCAAGAGCTTTGTGTATATTTATTTATAAGAACACACAGAAAGGCACCCATCCAAGGCACTGGGCACCATGTCATAAATTAAAATAGCAGAATACACATCCTTGTCTCATGTCTTTACAGAAACTAATATTCTTCAAGTGCTTGCTCATGTCCATTCCATTCCTAGTGTGTACATGCCCACGTGCGTGGCCGTTGGAGATTTTTGCCTTAGTGGTATCTGTAGGGTTGGCTATGGTGCCCTCTTGAGTGCCGCGCTCATGCACTTGTGTATTAGGCGCCGCTGGTCCTAGGCCCTCTCAGTTCCTTCTTACCGCCTGTGGTGGTTAGTCGAAGCATCTTTTCCTTGCCTAGCAAGAACTAGGTCTAGCCTTAGGGTTTTGTAAGTAGTTTGTTTATAGTAGTTAGTATTAAGTAGTTGGTAAGTGTAGTTAGAAGTTAGAGCCCCATTGGGGACTTTGCCCCATGCAAGGCATGCGCCGATCTCCGGGGTTTAAGCCTTGCTCGGACTGCAACAGGCCTATGCCTGTAAGTGACCCCCACAGCAGCTGCCTGAAGTGCGTGGGGGGAGTCACATGTGAAAGACAAGTGTTACATTTGCAATAACGTTCGACCCAGGACCCAGAAAGAGCATGGCAGCCGTCTGAGGGCCTTTGTCATGGAGGCTGCTCTCTGCCCAGCTTCCAAGCCTTCCCGAACGGACTCTACCCCTAGTACCTCAGCCTCGGTGCGTAGCACACCCCAGCACTGGGCTGTGCCCGGCACCGATCTCCATCGCCGGTGCCCAAAAAGAGCGCCAAGAAGCATGGCTCCCTGGCATCAGGCAAGAAAGGCCATGGGGTATCGTGCCTCCCCAATCGGCGCCTGTAGCCCCCCAAGGAATCTGCCACCGACTCCCGGGAGTGGTATGGGACCCAGACTTGTGGCAGGGCTGACGCCTTCCCAGGGTCTCCCAGCGCCTAGAAAGCAGAGGCCTTTACCAGTGCCACAGGAAGGGGCAAAGGCTCCCTATGAGGGCAAGCCAGATATCAGGACCCCCCCAGAGGGCAGTTGAGCCCTGCTGATCCCCAGAGTCGAGGCAGCGCTCTCCAACTCCACACCGCAGATCTTCGGCTTTGCAGCCCAAGTCCTCTCTGGCTTGCCCAAAATTCCTGATGAGATGGTCTGTGAGATGATTCTGGACCCTGGGCAAGCGGTTGGCTGTCAGAGTGATACTCTCCTCGATGCAGAACTGCCACAACCAGATTGCCTCCTGGAGTGTGCTCCCCCTTGCCTGTTCATATACTACATTGTGGTGGTATTGTTGATAAATATATGAACCACTGAAGGAAAGCACCATACACTGGAAGTGTCACTCCACTACAATGAACTGAAGGAATTTTCTGTGGCTTGGTAAAATCATCACATGAAAGCGTACTGCAGGTCCAGAGCAACAAAGCAGTCATTCTGAGACAACGCAGGGAGGATAGTTGATAGAGTGACCATTCAGCACCTCATGTATCTGATATATTTGTTGAAGCTACAAAGGTCGAGACTGGGTCTTGCCCCTCCCTTGGATTTTGGCACCAGAAAGTACCGGGAATAGAAGTTGTGACCCCCCCCCCGTGTTCTGGTGGAACCTCCTCCACTGCCCCCAAAGCCAGTAGAGAGTGAACCTGCTTGAGGAGCAATATCTCATGAGAGGGATCCTGGAGGGAGCAGGGAGATGGAGAGGAACTGGATGGCATAGCCCGATCTGATGGAGCTTAAGACCGAGCTTTCTGTGGTGTTTGAGCCCCAAGCATTGTAAAAGCAGGCCAGCCTGTCCCCAAAGAGAGGGGATCGGGAGAAGGGAGCAATGACTGGAACACTGCTCTGGACCAAGGAGTCAAAATGGGTGCTTGGGGGGGGGGCACCGGGGGAAGGCATGTTAACTGGTCAAAACCTGGACCAGAATGTGTCCTCCTCTGGAACCTATGCTCCTTTCTTGGGTAGTTCTTCTGTCTTGTGGGAGGGAAAGTCTTCCCAAATGTGAGCTGCAGAGGCTGCTGCTGTTGACCACTATAGGGTCACCCCTGTACTGCCAGCATATACACCCCTTAGGACCATAGGGTAGCTCTAGAGTCCTTGGAGGGGTGCAGAGTCTCATCTGTCTTGTCCGACAAAAAGAATTCTGCCATCGAAGGGCAAATCCTCTATGGCCTGTTGTACATTGGGATCAATGCCTGAATTCTGCAGCCAGGATGCCCTTTTCATTGGTCCCCACCGAGGCCATCACTCTGGCCAAAGTATCCGCGACATCTAGTGCAGACTGCAAAGAAGTCTTACCCACCAAGCAGCCTTTGGTATTAAATGCCCCAAATGCCTCCCTTGAGGCTTCAGGCAGCTGGTGAGCAAACTTAGACATAGCTGTCCAGTTCACAAAATCATGCTTGGATAGGAAATGCCTGCTAGTTACCAGTGCGCATCTGCAAGGAAGAGGAGGTCAAAGCACTACATTTCCTTCCTTTTGTGGGTTTAAATCAAGAATGCTATTGAAATATAGGTTATTAGTCGATAATGAAGTGCTCTAACCTGCCATCACTGCATGCTTGTAATTCCAATTGTTATTTAATTGGGAGCAGCACATATGTCAACAGCAGAGCAGACCCTTGCGATTTCACTGCTATATTAGTTTTATGACAATGATCATTGTTAGCAGAGAATCATAGCAGGAATGCAGTATATTTAACTACAATATGCTTGTGGATGAATAGTTACTTTCATAGCCAAGCTGGCTGAAAGTGCAAAGGAAAAAAATAGCTGTTTGATTTATGCTTATTAGGTATTCATACACATCAAATGCATCCGTTTAGATCTGGGAGTGGACTTAAATCTGCCCTGCAGGGCTTTATCATTCCCCATGGTTACGACCGGGCAGTTCAGGGTCAGATCTGAGTAAAAACCCTCAAATCCCTGCACTGGTACGAAGTAGCGTTTCTCCATGCACTTGTTGGTAGGCGGTACTGAAGCCGGCATGCTCCAAGGGACTCAAGGAGCACATTGTTAATAGGGAGGGTGACTCTCCCAGGGACAGATGGCTGCAGGATATCCACAAACTTATGGGTATTCTCCTGCAGGAACTCTGCTTGAATACCCAGGGAAGCAGCCAGGCACTGCAAAAGGTCCTGGTATGCCTTGGAATCCTCTGGTACTGAAGAAGAGGAAGAGCCAGATACCACAGAATCATCTGGCGATTAAGACAAAGCAGTTAACTGTGCCTGGATTCTTCTCCAGGGCTGGTGGATCTAGATGGGACGACTGGAGGCTTCACAAGGGGAAGGTTCACTGTTGCCTGGGCCTGCAGCAGATCAATGATCACCACCACAGCCCTGCTTGGTGATCTCAGCTTAGAGCAAGATGAGGTCTGGGACTTCTGCAACTGAGGAGTGTCCCATGGATTCTATGGAGACCACTGGTTTGGATAAGGTGTTGATGGCCAGTACTCCTGGGAAAATTCTGCACCACTCTGTATGCAGCATTCATATTTCCCCCACAGATTTCTTTGCTTCCCCTCAGAAAAAGGACTTTCTGACAGGGAAGCAAAGGGAACCTGCAAGAGTGGTCACACACCCCTCCCCAGCAGTGCTGGTGCGTCGTTTTGGGCACCCAGGGCAGCTGACAGAGAGGTAAAGTACAATGGGGGAGGAGAGCGGGGTCCGGGGATGCCCCTGCCGGTGGCTCCTACCCTGCACCAGGCTCAGCTGCTAGGCTCAGCTGGTCTGGGGGAGGACAGGACTTCCTCTTCCCTGCAAGGAACGGTCAGGACACGGGCTGACCAGCCCCCCCAAACCCCCCCGGCTGCAGGGAGCCCCCCCCCCCCCCCCCCCCCCCTTCCTGCTCCTCATCCACCCAACCCCCGTGCATCTGGACTTCCCCATACCCAGATCCCCCGCTGAGTCTCACCTCCCCCACCCCCCGCACTCAGAATCCCCAACTCCTACCTCGCCGAGCCTCACCCCCTGCACCTGGAGCCCCCCTCTATTCAAACCCTCCTGCTGAGCTCCACGCTCCTGCATTTGAACCTCCACCCCTGCACCCAGACCACCCCCGGCTGAACCCCCCTCCACTCAAATCCCCCCCCGATGAGCCAGACCCCCCTCCCACTGAGCCCTACGCACCTGGACCCAGCCAGCTCCACCCAGACCCATCAACCCCCGGCATCCGCAGCCCCCTGCTGCCCCCCCCACACCCAGACCCCCCTGCTGAGCCCCATCCTCCCACAGCCAGACTCCCTACCCCTGCTGAGCCTCAACCACTTTCCCCTGGACTCCCTGGCAGAGTCCCATTGCCCCTGCACTTGGAACTGCTCAATGAGCCCGTCCATCCAGATACCCCCCTGGACCCTCTACTGAGCCACCCACACCCAGATTGCCCCACTCAGAACCCCTCATCCCACACCTGGATCCCCCCACACTAAGCCCCTCCGCATGTGGAACCTGATGGGCAGAGCCTGCCTGCCCATACCTGGTGTGGAGGGGCAAGGCCCCGGAGGTGTTTCTGGGGCAGGCCCTGCCCTTGCGCTGTGTCAGGGTCAGGTGCAACATCATTGCCGAGTCTGTCTCCTGGGGAGGAGGGGCTGTAGGTTGATCTCCTACCTCTATGCAGCCAGTGGCTTTTGCTACCCACTGCCATGCTGGAGTCTCCACGTTTATTTATTAACAAATACAATTTGCAGAGTTTTGCAGAATTTTAAAGTAATGTGTGCAGAATTTTCAATATTTGGCACAGAATTCCCTCAGGAATCGTGGCCAGTAGGTGCTGGGTCAGGGGTCACCATCCCGACCATGAGATGAGCGCCAATCCTGGTACCCATAGTGCTACATAAACATCCCCCGCCCCCATGTGGGTCAGGTGATGGACAACTGAAGGAGGAAGATCCCAATGTGGACACCAAGGAGTCCCGGGCTTCAGGGAACAAAGGTGGAACCAGTCCTGAAGGTGCAAGGAGCCAGTCTGACTCATCCATAGCTCAAAATGAAGAGAGAACAGGCGCTCACGGTGGAGATGGTACAGCTGGCACCAGGTATGCTTCTGTTGGTTCCAGTGCTGGAAGTGGTGTCAACCCTGAAGTCGGCAGCGGTACAGAGGTAACTTAATGGTGCCAAAGTGGAGGGTAGTGAGTGCCACCATGGTGACATTAGCGCCACAGACAGCAGGGGTGCCAAAGCTGTTCTTATTGATAAGGTGACTTGTGCTGAGCCCAGCCCCAGCCCCATTTCCACTGACTGTTGGTACTGAAAGACTCACAAGTTCAGTGGCTCTACCAGCCAACGGGGCTATAAATGATTCAGTCCTGGCAAAGTCTTGGACCCTGGGAGAGGTTGGGACAGAAAGGCAGAGGATGCCTGTTCCTGTCTGATATGCCACCAGTGTGGAAACAGCGATTGCTGGCGTTCCCCTTGTCGGTACTAAACTCAATGGACAACCCTGGGCCAGAACCAGAGTCAACGGTATAGGGTCTCTGATCTCCCTGCGTGGTGCCGGGGAACGGTTGATGAGATCTGCTCCATCCCATGGGTCAGCACTCACTCATGCTGATCTGCACTCCTTCTGGAGGAAGTAGTCAAGTCCCCACATGATCTGGAGCGGCTATGATTAGTCTTATGTGACCCCTTCCTTGTCACACTCAATGGAGAGCAACTCCTCCATCTCTTCGGAGAGGCACCAACTCCAGGATGCAAAGCAGCAGCACTCTCAGAACTTGAGGGTGAACTCCGATCCATCATAGGTCTTGTGCTGAAAAAGGCTGCCCAGCCTGTTCAAGCAGGTGCTGCTTTAGATGAAGATCCTGAGTCCATTTCATGAACTATTTGCAAATCTCTCCCGCACAGAACGGACAATATTTAAGCCCCGATGAGGGCATCAACAGGGAAATACTTAAACTAAAGCTAACAAACACTAAATGTAATTAACACTATACTAAGGCCTTGTCTTCACTTACCGGAGGGTCCAGCGGCACGCAATCGATGTTCTGGGATCGATTTACCGCGTCTGGTTAAGACACGATAAATTGATCCCGGATCGATCCCGGAAGTGCTCGCAGTCGGCGCCGGTACTCCAGCTCGCCGAGAGGAGTACGCGGCATCGACGGGGGGAGCCTTCTTGCCGCGTCTGGACCGCGGTAAGTTCGGACTAAGGTACTTCGAATTCAGCTACGTTATTAACGTAGCTGAATTTGCGTACCTTAGTCCGAAGTGGGGACTTAGTGGGGACCAGGCGTAAGAGTACTAATTAGCTATAGACAACTAGAAAAGTCTCTAAGAAATAGAGAGGTTGGGAGGTTAGAAATCTCACACAGCTCCAACTCCAGCCACGAGTGGTAAGAAGGAACTGACGGGGATTGGGCGGCACTGCCTAATATAGCCAGGGGTTGGGCTATGGCCACGAGGCATGAGTGCTGTCCCTTTACGGGTACTGGTAGGCAAAATTTGCCAGTGCGTGCACACAGTGGTTCCGGTGTACCTACAACTAAGTGGAGTACATGGCTGCATCTACTTGAAGAAGAACTGAGTTTGTCCTTGTTCATTCTGGCCAGCCAAACCATGCTAAAGACTTGACTGCAGTAGACTATGTGTAAGCACCATTCTTCAAAAAAGTTTAAATGTCACTGCAGACAGGGACTGTAAACTGGTAAACGCAGATACATAGGGATCATTACTTCTCCCACTGAATGACATTCACCTCCGTGTTGAAAGGGCTTTTCATTTATTGTAACAATCATCTTGTGACAAACGAAAAGGTAAAGGGAGAAAATGTCTAAGTATAACTCTAGAAAAAAAAAGAAGGGATCTTGAATAGTCAAGCATTTAGATGAGACTGAGTGGTGATTAATAGCTCGTAGACTGCTTTTCATTTGTAGGATTGTATTTCACAAATATATCTTTAAGAAAAAAAATGATCTGATGAAATATACAAGTTCTGTAATAAGGCAGTTATATATGGAACATTCTGTTACAAGCATGGAGTTAAACACTTTTTTTAATAAAAGCAAAAAAAAGTTGATGTTAGATAATAAGCTCCTAATGGTAGAAATTATTCATATAGCCTTGAACCAATGCCAGGTTTTCCCATTCTATCAAAAATCTCAAATTTGGTATGAATAAAACTCTGCTTAAAAATACCTAATAAGCATAAATCAAACAGCCATTTTTTCCTTTGTACTTTCAGTCAGCTTGGCTATGAAAGTAACTATTCATCCACAAGCACATTGTAGTTAAATATACTGCACTCCTGCTATGATTCTCTGCTAACAATGATCATTGTCATAAAACTAATATAGCAGTGAAATCGCAAGGATCTTCTCTGCTGTTGACATGTGTTGCTCCCAATTAAATAACAATTGGAATTACAAGCATGCAGTGATGGTAGGATAGATCACTTCATTATCGACTAATAATCTATATTTCAATAGCATTCTTGATTTAAACCCACAAAAGGAAGGAAATGTAGTGCTTTGACAAGTCAGTGTTACTGGCAATGCATAGGGAGGAAGGATTCTCACAGCCCTGTCAGTTAAGGGCCTGAATACCAGCCCAAAGCTTGTTATGAATTAGGTATTTTCTTGCTGTAGCATTTTCCACCCTCAAAGGGCTACAGATATTACCTAATAGTACCTCTCATCAAGATGCTCATACCTGAAAACATTTGCTAAAACTCCACAGCTATTAAGTGGGTAACAGGTACTATCTGGAGGCTGCCATTTTAATAATGCCAGCCAGAAATGCAGTTCCTTGTTGCCTATCAGGATAGGAAGACCAGGGATGCAGCCTGAGACATAGGGAAACAGGAGTGTTCTGCTTTTTCTAGGTAAGTTGAGGGCTTTGGGTTGGTGTGTGCAGCTATATAATACTTTTTGCCTAAGCTAGAGATAGAGTTTAAAATTCAGAATAGCCTAAAAAGAGCAACAGAACGTTCCTGTGGCAATATCAGTCCGACACTGCAGCTGCTTTTTAATTATTTCACATTCCCATCTTTATGTAGACCATGTAGAGCATCTTGAAAGAAAAAATGCTGCAGGGCCGAGTCTTCCTTGCTTTACTCAGGTAAGCAATCTCACCAAGTTCAGTGGGATGACTAGCATGAATAGAGTGAGCATGATTTTGCCCTCTGTCACGTTTTCCAGTAGGTCAGGGGTTTCCGCAATTATTTTTATGCCATTTCAGTGTTTCTGCTAATATGTGTTGTGCGATGTGCTAACGGAGTCAGTAACTAAAAAGACTCTCGTGAATGCATAGCCATCTGTGTAGCAGGATCCATGCAGTCAGGGGTTTGGCTGTGCTTGCTTTGATAGTTGTGAGTGAAGATTAAAATGGAGGGAAGATCACAACCTAGTCCTAGTGCTTGTTTCCAAGCTTGTCTATGGCCACATCATGCCACACTGAGTCCATTCTGCATCCTGTGTGATGGGGTTGTTGGGAGTATTTGCCTCTCCAGGAATGAGCAATTGCAGCACAGTTCAGATGATTGAACAAACTCCTGAAATTTTGCAAACACACCCAAAAGACACATCAATGGCAACAGTGCCATTTGGAGTTGAAGATGTCATTCATATATCCTCACTTGTGTTGTTTTTTAACCACTGGCCTTTGTGCTGCAGCCATGCTGAAGAGTGAGGAGTGGGTTGAAAGTGCTTAACACACCCACATGTGTATATAATGGCTGACAAACGCCTCCTTCAGCTGGACTGCAATTTTGTGATTAGAAACAGATTACAGGGCAAAATGCTCCTAAGTATTTTAAATATGCATTACCATTCTGAACATGCTAAAATATAGTTCCAGCAGCAGTGTGCTTATTTGATACAACTGCAGATGTCGCTGTGCTTGCAAACTTCTGGTTACTAAGGATAACAAAGCTGGTTTTGTTGTCCACCTGGAGCAGCCAATTCAATAAACTGCAGCTGTATCACAAACTTCATTCGAGCTTTATTTTCAATTCCCTTACGCCTCCCTTCATTTCTCCTTCTCTGTTCATGTTCTTCCCCCTGTTTCCCAATGCCTACCCCTCTTGTGATGGGTAGATGGGCTTCAAAAGAGAACCTGCTGCCTTGGGCAGGAGCCTTTTGTTCTTTGCAACTACAGTGTTACAGAAAAGTTGAGCCCTTGGCAATTGCTATTGCATTCAGCCCTACTACCAGTTTGATGAGGAAGGTGGGATGGGACTGAAGAAAGGGGAAGGCGCAGCTTAAGGGAATTAAAACCCCACCATGTTGTATGCCAACATCTCAAAATTCAGTGAGCCACTAATAAAATAACATATGGTGTTTGAAACTCACATTACATCTCAGTTTCTGTCTATTGCCAAGCTGATGATGCAGAGTTTAAGGTTGTTTTAATGAGAATTGTGCAGTTCTATACCTTTGGAGAGAGGTATTTATAAAGTGGAACTTGAGCTGTAAATTTCCAAGCTAATTATTTTTGTCTTGAGGGCTCCTTCCTTGAGTAAATTATAGATTCTTTCCACCTTAACATGATAGGTTTACAAAGATATTTTGCCTGGGATACAGAATATAACTCTCCATGTTGCACAGACAGATCTGTGAAGCACTCTGGTGTCTATTAGGATGACTAGTGCTATCTGAATGAAAGTGGTTGTTGGCAGATAATGCATATACACTTCTACCTCGATATAATGCTGTCCTCGGGAGCCAAAAAATCTTACCGCGTTATATCGAACTTGCTTTGATCCACCGGAGTGCGCAGCCCCGCCCCCCAAAGCACTGCTTTACCTCGCTATATCCGAATTCGTGTTATATCAGATCGCGTTATATCGAGGTAGCGGTGTAGTTTGAACCTCCAATAAACCCTGGGGGTGGAAGACGGTGGGTATAAGCTTATATGAGTATTGGCCAGCTCCTAAAGCCTTGACTATACTAGTGTTTTGGGGGAAATTTTCCACCAGTGGGATTGATTGTATAGACTGACCTGATTGTTTTCTCATTACATCATCTAGATGACATGGTGGTGGTGATGCCTGACCCCTTTTCAGCACTATGTTCCCATCATTAAGCTGCACCTGTGGGAGACCTACTGGAAAATACTAGTGTAAATGCAGTTTGAGTGGCAGTTTTGACCAATGGCTCTTTTATATTCATCCCAGGCTCATTTCAACAGACATTTCACTGGTTTCCTCCAGTGAAAGCTAAGTAGGTCCAGGCTGCTGCGTTTATTGCTTCTGATGGCAACTGCTCCTACTAATTATAGGTTTTATAACTCAGTAGGGATGGCCTGATAATTTTTAGGAAAACCGTTAGTTACGTCTATAACTACAGAATAAACAACTTCTCCAGAACACCAACAAGTAAATTACTTAAATTGTGGTTGCCATCAGAATTGTGGCTCTCCTCTCATTTCTAGTTTAAAGTTATAAAGTAGATAAGGTGAGAAACCCATGAAAAACTTAAGTTTGGTGGTTCTTTGAAAAATGTCTTTAGTAAAATGACACTACTTCATTCAACTAAAGAGCAGTTCTACAAACATTTATTTGTGTGAATAGTTCTACTGATATCAATGGGCCCTCTCAGGTGAATAAGAGTAATAGTTCTAAGAGTCTGAAGGATTCCCTCCCTCCACCCACCATGTATATTCTTAGTTATATCTACTTTTAATTACTAAGATGCTGGGCCTGAGTAGTATTCGCTATGCACTGCTAAGGGAGTGATCTTGCATCATCAGTCAAATTGTTTACTAATTTCCAATGAGCTACACACCCACTAAAAAGGCAGTGTGATTGTGGAAAGATCACTGGGGGAGTAATTTGAGCTCAAGAAACAAGGAGAATCGAGTCTGATTTTCAGAATCCAGGTGGAGTTTGCAGGGGTAGTAGTTAGGAAGTGGTGAAGCACAGGAATGGATTACCTAGGGAGGTGGTGGAATCTCCTTTAGAGGTTTTTAAGGTCAGGCTTGACAAAGCCCTGGCTGGGATGATTTAGTTGGGGATTGGTCCTGCTTTGAGCAGAGAGTTGGACTAGATGATCTCCTGAGGTCCCTTCCAACCCTGATATTCTATATGTCTCAATTTGTAAACTGAACACACTTAATCTGAAGATTGAAGCCCAATAAACCATGCCATTTTTACATGACAAATCATCCAGGTCCTCCAGCAGGCAAAAATACTTCTGGGCTGTGTAAATTCTATAGAGGACTCACCATCTGTCATTGTATTGCTGACAGGAAGAGATTGTTTATCTTGAAGGACATGACACTGAGATGGATGAACATATTATCTGGTTTAAGCAAGAATATATGAAAACAGAGAGGAACTGGGAAGAAGTTGATAAAAGGATGAACAAGACATTAGAAATGCGAAGAAAGATGATCTGTAACAGGGCACCTTTGAAAGAGATTCTCCGACTCTTTCCTTTCTTAAGATGTCCTTATGAGGTAATGCTATGAGTGTCTTCAAAAACAGTATTGCATGTTATGATCTAGATATGGGCAAGATGGCACCTGTGGGAGTGCTCTACTGCACGTTTTTAGTAAAGCATCCATTAATATTCAATTTCTCCAATAACCCACTAGTAAATGTGTGTTCCTGCCCTGGCACTACTTCAAAATATTCTTAGTACTTTATGCATACCATGCACTATAATATCGTGTGGCTATTTTATATACTTTTAACACAACATGAAATATTTCTCCTCCGGAAAAAAAAATTGTAGGCTAGTCTATTAACTGTCTTCAATGTATGCACCCCAGAGTTAATTCATTTATTTTGAATACTGAAATAAAATTTTCCTCTTCCTTCAGCTTTTTAGGGAGTTCCAGCTCCTTACACACATGGATATTTATAAGAAAACAGTTGAGATTTTGGAGATTTATTCAGAAAACATATTGACTTTGTACTCGGTGAGAAATAATCCAATTAACGTGATGCTGCGAGAAAATCTGAAACAGCACACAGAGGAAGACATTCTGAAATGTCAGTATAAACTGTCTATGTATTATTTGTCTGAGTTTTGTAGTACATAATTGTCCAGGCTACTGTTACTAGACTATCTTCTATTTATCTGTAGAAAAAAACCCATTTTAAAAATGTATCTGGGGCTGGTTGAAAATATATTGGGGCATGGGGGAATTACCAAAGAGAATATAAATACATTAATGGGGAGGGGAATTAATTATTTAAATGAATGAGATTTTATTTGTGTGTCTAATAGGAAAAGAAAAATTTGAATAGGTAAAGAAAGAAATCCTATATAATAGCTACTGCTAACATGCAGGAAATGAAATATTTCACATATAGATATGTGCTGTTTATATCGTAGGAAATTGTCTAATAAACTTACTGTACCATTGGCAAACTCGTTTTGAAAAAAACATGGACAATTCTAGAGGCTCCCAATGGAGAAAACCACATGTGGAATACCTGTTGTCTAAAAAGGAAGGAAGTGATCTTGGAAATTACTGTTCTTAAGGTTAAAGTCTGTTCATAGTGAAATAATGGAAAGAAAAGTTACTTACTAATACCTAGTTCAGGTAGATTGCCTCCGCAGATCCACATGCTTGCGCACATTAGTGAGGAGAGATTAATAATACTGGAACTTTTTAGCTTGGAAAAGAGATGGCTAAGGGGGTATATGATAGAGATCTATACAATGACTGGTGTGGAGAAAGTAAATAAGGAAGTGTTATTTACTCCTTCTCATAACAGAAGAACTAGGGGTCACCAAATGAAATTAATAGGCAGCAGGTTTAAAACAAACCAAAGGAAGTATTTCTTCAAACAACGTCAATTTGTGGAACAGTTTGCCAGAGGATGTTGTGAAGGGTTCAAAAAAAGAATTAGATAAATTCACGGAGGGTAGGTGCCTCAATAGCTATTAGCCAGGATAGGCAGGGATGGTGTCCCTAGCCTCTGTTTGCCAGAAGCTGGAAATCAGCAACAGAAGATCAATCACTTGATGATTACTTGTTCTGTTCATTCCCTCTGGGGCACCTGGCATTGGCTATTGTCGGAAGACAGGATATTGGGCTAGATGAATCTTTGGTATGGCTGTTCGAAAAGCAGTAATCTTTGCAGCCAAGTGAGAGCACTCTTGTACATCCACAACTGTTTGGATCTGTGGGTGCAAACAGGAACATGGACCTGATTGCACTTAGTTCCTTTCCACTTCTCCCAAAACCTCCATCTAGAAAACTAGAGTATGGGAAGGAGAATGGAAAGTGTGGATCTGCAGAGGCAAGCACTTCAACTAATTCCTGTAAGTACCCTTTATTTCTTCCAGAATTCCATCTGCAGCTCCCTTCTTAGAGATAAGACACAAGTACTCCTCAAACTAGACTGCTCTCCTGAAGCAGGCACAAGCAAGGAGGGCAAATCCAGGGTAATGCTCTAGGATTGTGTAGTTTTCCTAAGTAGCAGCTTTGTAAATTTTGCTTTTCAAAACTAAGGAACCGTGCCAGTGAAGCTGGTTGTTTTTTGTTTTACCTACTACGATTAACACTCAGTCAGCCTGCAACCCCAGGTAGATGATGTGTTTGAAAGCACAGCTTAATTCATTAAAAAGAACAGGAGTACTTGTGGCACCTTAGAGACTAACAAATTTATTAGAGCATAAGCTTTCGTGGACTACAGCCCACTTCTTCGGATGCATAGAGAGTGAAATACATTAGAAAGCCTTTTAATGGAGATATGCTCCTACATTAACCTTAAGGGAATACAAGGTGCATAGGATTTTCAAAAGGGATTCTCTTTAAAACAAAACAAAAAGGAAGTCAAAACTCTCATCATCATCTAAGTAAGTTGTGAGGCTCCTAGAAAACTGGGAGAGAAATCAAGTGATTTTTTTTTCCCCTATGTAGACCAGACCTAACACCCTAAAGGAGGAATTTTGGGTGGGGTGAAGAGCCGCTTTCCCGTTTGTGCAAAAAATTGTAAATGGCGTATGCTAGCGCTAGGAATATGTCTGATGCCATACTTAAAAAAACCTAACTGTTTGTGATTTGAGAACCGAGAGGGAAAATGTTATTTACAATACTTAAAACAGGTGGTACAAAATATTTTTTTTTTAATGCATTGTAAGGAGCACTCCTGACTTGGCAGTAAGATGGCCTAGATCATCTAAGAAGGCTCTTCCTTCATTGACTTCCAGGGGGAATTTGCACTTGTAATATTGTATAATCTTAATTTGATTAAAAAGTAGCAACCTGAAATTCTTACTAGAAGACATTTGAGATTTTTCCAAGTTCATTAATGTGCGGCTCTAGTGTAAATACTCTCTCTTTTTGAAAGTAATACTTTGCCTTTGTTGGGGAATCTAGACCACAACAGAAGGTGCAGTTTACTCTTTAAGGTGCTTTGGAATAGCAATCAAATAAGAAGGAAGCGACAAGTCATCAACTACCAATCTTATAATTCACTGTTAATACTTCATAAATCTCCATCTGTTCTTCAGGGATGCTAATAATCAAATATTTTCATTTTAATTTAGTAAAAAAATCTTTGCTTTTGACAGATATGAAAATGACTGCCACATGCTTACTTCTACCAGATGTCTTTGGAGATGATTCCAGTCTGTTTGCTGCTGTGAATGAGGAGGTACATAAATGTGTCTGTAGAGGCTAGCTACACTTCCAAACAGACTAAAATCCTGCTCCATTTTCAGCCACATGTATTAAATTTATCGTCCTGGTTTTAGAAGCGCACATGCCACACATTGTTTTTTTCAAGCAGCTGCTGCTTAGATATTGCACAACATTATTAAAAAAATAAATAAATAAAAACCCTAAGGAAATGCCACATCACATGGCAGCTAGGGGCTTTTAGAGGAGTGTGATCTAATAGTAAGAGTGGGGATAGACAGCAGTCTTGGTCTCTCATCATGATTCTACCATTGACTCCTCATTGAAACAAGTCACTTAGGCCCAGATCCTTGAAGTGTTAGGAACCTAACTCCCATTGGTTTCAATGGAAGTTAGGTACCTAAAGTACCTTTTGTATCTGGCCCTTAGCCTCTGTGTCTGTTTCTTAATGGTGACATTAACCCATCTTTCAGCCAAAGGTCTCAAATAACCTGACTTATTAACCAAGTTCACAGCATTATTTCCAAGCACATTTAATTCTCTTAACCTTTACTGCAGCTTTTACAGTTCAGCTCACCCAAGTGACATCAAACGATCATTTGCCTTAATTTTTTTTTTTCAGGTGAAGGTGTTGACACCAGTCTTGGAAGTAAAAAATCCCTTCAGTGTTAATACATGTGAATTTGCTTTGTATATAGAAAAAGAGAAACTGGCCCAGCTGGATGATTGTACTATGGCTCTAGCTGCTCTGTTGGCTGCATTTCATGTGTTCGGCATCCAGTGTCCAAAAAGGATCCACAACACATTTAACTTTCTAGAGTCACTGATTTTAGAGATGAAAAGTCCACACTCCCTCCCAAAGAAGATAAAGAGAAAACTGGAATTTGAATGTCTGAACATTTAATGATGTCCAAAACACTTGTCTCAGGGGAATGTCTTTTGGAGCAGTTGACTCTTTGTCTGAAGAAATCCTTTGTTGTAAAGATAAGTTAGTGTAATTCTTTCCAGTGGAATTGTATTCATATTTATAACTCAGCTATGTTTTTTTATTGTACTGGCTGCTTTTTTAGTTTTGAAAACATGAGCATTTTCATTATTTTCAATGGAAATTCTAGAGCAACTTTAGCCTTATTGAAAAAATAAAATTTTATAAGTAGATGTACATGTGGGCAATTTATTTTTCTAAGCTTTTTATTGCTGTTGGAACAAGTTTTGACCAAGTCAAAGGTAAGAAGCATACTTTGATTTAATTCAGTAAACATTGTGTTGTCTGAGTTGTTATTTGAATTCATGTTTTGGTGGGAGTTACTTTACTACAGGGGGTGGCAACGTTCGGCACGCGGCTCGCCAGGGTGCTTACCCTGTGCTCTAATAGGAGTTAAATCTTTACCATTAAGATTTGATGGTAATTGAAAATGTGCTGTGACTAGCATTTTGCATCATAAAAATGATGTGTCCAATTTTTAATTTGCAAACACTAGAACTATGTATGACACAATTTGGTAAAGACTGAAGAAATTCACTCATTCATATCACATTGTTCACCTTTTTTACTAGTTACTTGAACTTACTAAATAAAAATCTGCCAGGATGAGATCTCAAGCCAGTGAGAACGAGTTGTTTGTAGTTTTACAGGCATACAGGAATGTCCCATAGCGGTTGCAATGAGAGGAGAGACTATATTTGTTTTTCTTTCTCTCACCCCTGCAAATACTGCAGTGACTCATAGGGTGCCCATCTGCTGAGGCATTTACAAGTCGAGGCTGACGCTTCTCCTCCCCCTCCATAGCCCACTTACCTTCTAGAGCCCTTGCATCCCTGGGATTTCAGGGCCTCCAATCCCACAGCCAGATGGAAATTGGCTACTCTTTGCAGAATTAAAAGGACTCTACCATATTAAAGCTATCATAGCCCTGAAAATGTCAGAGAGAAATTTTGAGTTTGTGGTCCTCATGATGCTAGCCTTCAACACCCATTTGTGCGGATTTAAAAATGTAATTTTTGTGCTTTCTCCCCTGCTGCCCCTCATGGTTGGCAGAAGCGCCCCCTAAAGACCTGCAAAATTATCTCCTCCAAATCTCACCTTAAAACTATCCTGTGGCATGAAGCCTACAAACTATGACAACGGTGAGGCTTCTGGTGTGCTGAGAGCACTGTCTATCATGCTGACCGGTACTGTCCAGTGTTTCCTTATACTCTCCAGGTGTGTGTCTGTATCCAGTTATTGTTTCATCAGACTTAGTCCTTGCTCCCAAGAGTTTGCAATCTATCTTTTTGTTCTGTGTTTAGGGTCCTGGTCCATGACTTGGGTTCCTAGATGCTATGATAAGATCAATAAGGATGCTGGAAAAACAGATGACTCAGAAAAACCTTATTTTCGTTTAAGCATTTAGAAGAAAATGTACTTGGTTATAGGTTAAGATTTGCAAATTGCTTATCCCAGAATTGGGAATTACAGATCAAATATTGCAAAAATTACAATTAAACCATTCAGATGTTAACACAGTTTAAGAACTTACAACTCACTTCATTTGTTGCTAAAACAAAACAAACATCTTACAGACATATAACAGCAGTAGTTTTAAGAACAAACCAGACTCCTATCACATCTTTGGCTGTACGTCTAGGATGGGTCAAGATAGAAAAAACTTCTCCCATCTTTTGCCGCTTACAGTTAAAGCTGTAAATTTACACAAACCATGAAAATGTTATGCACTAGTGGTTAAACTTGCTCACTTGGAGAAAAACATTAGGCCTGATGGCATTCTTACCCAGGTATGTTGCCTCCTTTAAAAAGAAGCAACAAAATGATGTTCTTTTGGAACCACTTTTGCATTCATGAGCCATTTGCAATACCGAAAGGTGGTAAAAATCCACATGCATTTTAGTTGGACAGATCCTGTCCAATTCTTTTACCACCACCATTTGTGGGAACATCATGGCCATCTAACCTCCAAGAGTTGGACTGTGCCGTCTCACGTGCACAGAACAGCAATATTTTTTTATATTGACATCGAAATCCGGAAAAAAACACTGCAAAAGCAAGGGGAAAATTTTTCAAAAACAGAACAATTACAAAAAGTTTGGGTTCTGGTGCTTTGAGATTTAATTCACAGTTAATGCAGTAGCAGCCCTGAATCAAGCTGGCATTTTGTTAACAAGAGGGTTATCTAAGTTGTTAAGTAAAAGTTTGCTTTAGCAATTTAACCTTCAACACTTCATTTTACCACTTTTGCTTTTTCTGAAACACCTTTTTATTGAACCTTTAAAATTACCCATCAAAATAAAAGATCCCTCCCACCCACCAAAAAAAGTTAAAAGATACAAAAATCTTTAAAAACAAGTAAGTTTTTTTTAAAAGCAAAAACATTAAAAGTTTAAGAGAAACATGCAAAGCCAACAAGCTCAAAACATTTAAGAATTTTAAAACAAACGTCTCCTATGCCAAGATGCCAGCTTCTGCATATTTATTAACTCTTTAGATCCTAATCACTGTCTAACATTAAACAGTGTTCAACAATATTGAGGGTTGGGTATACAGAGACCTCAGCCTGCTTAATATCATGGCACAAACACCATTAAAAATCCTTTTAACCTTTTATTAAAGATAAAGAAAACAGAGGAAAAAGCATTTGTAATAAGGCTTTCATTTTAACAACATCCACACTGCCATACAGAGCAGTTCAGTTGTGAGTATTGAGAAGTACATGAGCATAAGCTTCTCCAATTCAAATTTTATTTTGTATTGTTGATACAATAAGATTGCAGTTTAAGTGTACAAATTTTGAACAAAATGTAAAATTATTATTTATGCAATGCCGTTGAAGGAGATGTTTTACTTGGAATTATGGCAGGTACCAGTCACCTAACTGTTCTGCAAGTGGCACACGGAGCTCTTGAAAACCTTTAAGGAATTCCACCCCAAGAAAGAGAAATTAGGAAAAATGACAGGAAGATTTTCCCAGACTTGTGTGTGACAGAAATGTTCTTTTTGTTCTGCATTAAAAAGCTGAACATTCTCTCTCTTCCCCCTCCCCCCCACAAAAGACCAGGAATAAGAGATTGTACTGGGAAAACTTCTCCAACTAATCACCCTCTTCCTGTGAAGAGAATTCTAACCAGGAATGTTCCAGGTCAGCCCTCAGTTTTCAGGTAGGTAGGCCTTCTCTATCTTAAAGTGCATCTGTTCTATATTGTGATTTATATACTGAGTGCAACATCTTACCTACCAAATGCTTATAACAATCCTTCAAGAAGGGTCTCTTACCTAAATGCCTGCTGTAGGACACCTTAGTCCTGCTAACAAACTGGTGAAATCTGTGCCTTAACTAGTGAGTGCCACACTCCTTTTGAATATCCCTTTTCTTCCTCACTTTAATCACTCCTCTGCCTGCAAAGATTTTTCTTGAATCATGGTGACTTTCAAGGGGCTCATGAGTGTGAAACCTTTGGGGTCCCGTCTCAGCATTCCATTCTTTTCCATTATTGCAATAACTACTAGAGATTAGCATATATAGATTTAGAAAATGTTTCCCCTTTTTGTTTATATTCTTGCCTCTATATATATGTTCCTTCGTGTGCTGTATAACATAGCGGGCTCCCTTATGTAGCAAGATGGGAGCGCCATGGTGCAGCATGACCAAAGGTATTCTGTGGAAGTTAAGCTTTATTTTTCAGTTGCAGCCATCTCTTTATTGGTCTTTTGGTAAGTTACACTAAAGATGCTGGTGGAAAAAACTCAACATTTTTGTATCGTGCAAAAGTAAAAACATTCAGTTATAAAAAAAAGCTAATTTCAACCCCAAATGTTTTTTGTTACTAGCAAGTCGACAATTTTATAAACTGTAAAGTTATACACTGTAGCAAAGTGTTACTTATGTAGCATAAGCATTGCATTTTAAAACTATGGTACAAAATTAACATTAGCCATAACAGTCTCAACTGGCTACTTGTAGCCTAATTTTTGGCTAATCAGTTTTGTTTTGATAATAGGAAGTAAAGGCTACTGAAAAGGAAAATGGATATGTGAAATATACTTCAGGAATTCTTAGATCATATTAACATTTTCCTTATTTTAATATAGGATAAATAATTAGTGAAGGTTTTCTTGACGCCTGAATAAAATTAGAAATACTAACAGTTCATGAGAGAATTAGTGCCATAAGTATGGCAAATAAGACTAGCTGATGCAGTTTTTATACAGTACCTTGTTAAAAGCTCAAACATATTCCAGAAGAGTTCAGGTGTACTGGCTCTCAGAGTATAAATAGTCCACCAGTGCTGATTTATTTTTCTTCCTTTCTTAGAGTTCTTACTTGACAATTCTAGCAAGTCTTTGTGCTTTGAATAAAACATGAGTTCCAGTGGAGAAAACTGGCTTCTAAACAATTTCCATTCATCTCAAAGTTCATTGTGTGAGTTTTTCTCTGCGGCTTTGAACATCAGAATGGAATTGAAGATTTTTAGGGCCGGTCCCAGTTTAATGCTCATTATCTTGACTATGTCTGCTTGGGTCATTAGTAGAAATGCTTCTCCATCAATTTGCTTTAAAACAAAACGTGCGTGAAAAACAGAAAGAAAGCTATTAAGTCTGAGGCTATGGTACTTTAAATATTTAAAGATAATTTAAACTGAAATCCCCAGTAAGCCAATTAAAATTTCAGACTGCCATAAGTGGAAGCTTGAATTCAAAATTCAGAGGATTTCTGGTTCAAAATCCCTATATGCAAATGTGTCATTGGTTTACATCCAAAGTTATAATGACCCTATTTCTTGTTTCTATTGGAAAAATATTGTGTCCTCTGAATCTGGATTTCAGCCTAGTCACATATCTGAATCCACCTTCCAACTATTCCTTGCCTCAAACCTCCACAGAAAGGTTCCCTGATTTAACTCCCACCCCAGACAAATAATCTAAGACCCCTTTCTGCAGCTGCTCTTTCCTTCCCCATAAAACAGACTGGTCTCTCAAGGTCGCTGCTCTGTGCAATGCAGGGGCTGCCTGAGAGAGCCTGGCTGGGGCGTTTGGTGGCGGGCTACCCCCGGCCAGGATGCTGGAGATAGGGGCTGAGTTGACCAGAGTCCCCTCTTCCCCTACTCTGCCTCGGCACGTTTCCAGCTCACTCAGTCCATCCCCAGCAGCTGGGCCTGGGCATGGGGTGGCCTACCACCACTGCTGCCTCCATAGCCAGGCTCTCTTAGGCAGCTGCTGCGCTGCACTGAGTCAGCAACCCAGAGCGGCCAGCTTCCGCCACATGAGAAGCAACTCGGTCCTGCTCCCGGCCCGGGCCAGCTGCCAGGGAGAACAGCTGAATGTGCTCTGGGGGGTGTGTGCAGTGGGAGAAGGACAGACATACACACACACCCCATAATGTGGGGTAGGGAGAACACAACGTCCCTGGGCTGGGCACAGTGGGAGCTGGGCAGAGGACACACATGGGGCCATCATGTGTCCTCCCCTTTAGATAGTGCCCCCCAGTACGGGGAGGCACGTGTTGTCTACGTTTGTGATGCAAACAATGGAGTGAATTTTAGGTCATGTAGCCATCAAGATACTGTGGTGCTATCTGACATACTTGTCATGGTTAGAGTGCCAGCTGCACCTCTGCAGGACTAGAGACCCTTTCTGGTCTCTCGGCAAGCACCCCCTAAGGTGTCAGAATTTCACAACTCTCACTTGTCTAGGCTGGGCATAAACTGTGTCTACTCAGCAGGTCCACCTGCGTTTGGCACCTGTGGTTCTTCCCGCCAGGAGTCTGTGACCAGTGGTGAATACAGTGAACAGTCAGATGACTTAAAGCATTTTTTAACAGTAGGAACAAAGGCCCAGATCTACAAAGGGACTCAGGCATTGTGATCCTCAGCGTTGCATGCCTAGAAGCCTAGAAAACTCAGAGGAACAACACTGAGATCCACAAAGCCTGAGTTATGCATCCGAAGAAGTGAGGTTTTTACTCACGAAAGCTTATGCCCAAATAAATCTGTTAGTCTTTAAGGTGCCACCAGACTCCTTGTTGTTTTTGTAGATACAGACTAACACGGCTACCCCCTGATACCTGAAAGCCTGAGTTAGGAGCCTTTGAATTCAATCCATAAAGCCAGCATGCTAGGCAAGGCAGCCAGTGAGAGATGCAGATACCAGGGGTGTGGCCTAAGCCCTTCCCCTCAGACAGACAGGTGCCTCCCTGCAGCCCAGACTTAGATGCCTATCTCCATGACCTGGGGGGAAGATAGGCAATCCTTTGTGTGTGGGGCCCAATGCAGTAGGTGTGTCCAGAGGCCTCCTAACTCCACACACAACATCCTAGGGACTGGGGAGCTTAGGCAGGAGATAGCCTAGCCCTAGAGGGAGGCAGTAGCATGCATGCCCAGAGGCAGACACAATGGTGCCTAGGGAAATTTTACAGCAAAAACAGGTTCTGAGTGAGGTGCCTACAGGCTTTGGCAGCAGCTCAGCAGGAGTTTTGTGGATTGCAATGGAACTTCAAAACGGGACTTAGTCATCTAAGTACTTTTGTGGATCCAGACCAAAGCATTTAGAGAAAAAGAATGTTGTTAAAACAACAAAGGGAACATAGGTGCCTAAGTCCAAATTTAGATCCTCAAAACCCCTGCTCAGCTGCCATCTAATCCTTCAGGCGCCTAAACACCCTGGATGCCTAGGTTTCCACTGGTAAAGTCCCCAAGGTACCTAAACTTTTCGCCGTGGCCAGGCACACAACTGCCTCAGTCCTGGCACCATTGAGCAGCCTGAAATCATGTTTAAGCCCCAGTGGGGTTCACAAAGTCGGCATTACCCCCCACCTCATCGGTAGGACCCGATTCAGTAAATGTGCCCACCTTAGAGCTTATCTACCAGATCAGAACCTGCTCAAAGCACAGCCCATGATGGTGCCCCCTCTTTTACCCAATGGACCAACCTCTCTCTCTCTCTTTCACATATCCCCTTGACGGTAGGCTAGCCAGGCCTAACTTCTTCAGACACCCCTAGTAAGTATGTCTATTTCAGTCTGGTGCCCCTGAACAACTACCTACGCTTGAGAGTCCCTTTTCATCCAGCCAGAGCTCCTTTGTTCTTGCCAGTTCATAAGAGTTTGGTTCTGCTTTTCAAAACCAGTTTGCTAAGGAGGAGATGGTTGGAACCAAAAAGTACAATCTTACTAGTTTGGGCATTGCCTCTTAACAACCCTTAAATGTTTACCAAGAGGTGGCTTGCCTTGAGCCATTGTTTTGTTTCCTGCTTCCTCCCCTGCCAATCAAACTAAACTAACTTTCATACAGTAAACATCCCAACAACCAGGTCCCATATAATATACATGACTTATTAAAGAGCTGTTCCATTTCTGTCACAACTCTGTCTAGGTGACTTAAATTGCAACCACAGTTATTTGCAGCCACAAAACTACAGGGATAAAAAGGCTGGTTAACGCTTTGCTGAAAATCACGCTCCAAGTCTCATCTTTGATCTATTTTACTGCCCATTCAATGACATGCAAAACCATGTAACCTTCCCAATATTTATTTCACACTGACTTCAAAGATGTACTACTGTGCAGGTGAGCACACTTGGATACATTCATTTATATTTATTTTTTAAATTTGAAGTTAAATTTATTTTTCAACATAGTTTCTTGTTCTGTTTCTTAACAAAACTCTTACTGGAGACCACGGGCAATTTTTTCAAAATACGTAAGTCTCATTTCCATACGTCACGTAGGCACTTAAATGACATTTGAAAATGGTTCTTAAGTACTTTAAAAAAGTTCACCTCCAAATCCTGAAGTCTGCACTCAGGCAAAATTCCCATGGACCACCATGGAAATCTGGCCTGAGGAAGGGTTGGAACAATCAACAAGAGTTGTGGTGGATTTTCTATCACTGGCAATTTTTAAATCAAGACTGGGTGTTTTTCTACTTTGGGGCAGTTCTGTGGCCTCTGCTATACAAGATGATCACAACGGTCCTTTTTTGCCTGGGAATCTGTGACAGAACGTAACAGAAGTTAAGTATATAAATACCCCGCAGGTAAAAGCTGTACCCTATCAATGCAGAATGCAAGCCCATTACAGATTGCAGGGAAATACGGAAATGTAACACTTCAAACTTTTTATTTATCATGCTCACCTCGTCTTTGAACACCTTGCCATGTTCTTCACATCCTGGTAAACTCCGTATGAATTCAGAAACCTGCCACCAAATCATACCAACAAGTTTTTAAAAACCTTAGCTTTCTCCCAACACTCTTGCCCAAATGCAGATAAACAGCAAAGACAAACATTTTTCACCTGTCAGAGATAGATTTGTACATAAAGGAACTATCTTCAGTATTTCCTCTTTATTTACTTGTCATGAAGTGAAGTTAGGGCTCTGATAGCTCTACAGTGAGTAGACGCAATCAGTGGAAGCATCCCACTAATGTGCACTTTACAGTGAAGGAGCTGGTACCAAGAGAAGCAGAATGCTGTGGTTGTGATACTGAATCCTCGAGGAAAACCCTTCTAAAGTAAACCTACCTCATCTGTACTCCATTTGGAAACTTTACTGGCAGGGATTCCAGCCACACTTGGAAGGAGCTTGCTTTGCTGTTCCCAGCGCAAGGGTAGGCATGGGATTTGGAACTTGGAAGACAAGAAAACTGGCTGAGGAAGAGGCTTCTGGCTGCTTGGTTCTTCTATGTCTATAAAAGATACAAAGAAGCATTAAATCTCTCAATGAATAACAAGATCAGTCACGATAAAACATCCTCATCATTATTGACACATGTACTTCCACACAAAAAATGGTTCTGCTTTACCTGTACTGGTGTAAAGTACTGCAATTTCCCTAGGGTGGACACATTTATATAGCATAAAAATGCTCTGTACTGATATAACTATTCCTGTTCGGGAAGGGGGAACAAACCATACTGCTATACAACACCTTTATACCGATATAACTGCATCCACACTAGGGTTGCATCAGTATAACTATTTTGATTAAAAAAAAAATCGTACCCCTAACCGAAATAATTATGCTGGTGCAAAATCTGCATGTATAGACCAGGCCTTAGTTACTCCAGTTTTATGGTGGTGTAATTTCGTTAAAATCAGATCTGCACCGGTAAATCAGGCCTATTATTTCCATGACACACCATATTTATGTCTAAGAAAATATTTTCAGCTATTCTCAGTGTTTTTCACAGAAAAATAAATATCTGCAATGGCCCTGCAGTTCTGCTTTTTAGTTATATACTTCATTTGGAAAATGTGTTTAATTCCTCCATTTGGAGGTTTGTTTTTCACGTCCATTTTCCTTTTTCCATTAAACATCCATAACTCAAACCAGAACAGTTCAGTACTTGGCTCCCTCAAAGGCAACCCAGCTTTGAGGTTGGCCAGAGCGGCTGAGTGCTGTGCAATCTGGAGAATTATAGCGATTATTAATTTGTGTCTGAGGCGGGGGTGGGAGGAGAGAGTGGAGAGCAGGCCTCAAATGATGGTATTCTCAAACTGAACACAAGACACCAGTGTTCATTTCAAGCAGGTCTGCATTCTACTTGGAAGCACAGAAGGAACAAACTTGTTAAAATCTCAGGCACCAAACACTTCCCAATTGCTGAGTGAAACTAATCTAGAATTATTTTTTGAATGAAGGTAGCACACAGTGAAATGTAGTTCCACTCCGCATCTCTAAACACTGTTTTGTAATCACTTGTGTCTCTACCACTCTGCATACTATTCCCCCTTACATTGTGCAATCTTTCATTGTCTCTCCAGCCTATTTTCACCTTTCCTGACTGGTATTTCTATTATTCATTGTCTTTATACTATTCTCTATCAGCGCATGCGCCAAAACTAAGACTTGTTCCAAAATTCCAAAGCTGAGGTCCCAGTACCACCACCTGTTCTGAACCAGAGAGAGAGAGAGAGAGAGAGATCAACATTGATAGTTAAGGTTGCCTAAAACTTTCTATTAAAAGCCTGTTTTCAGTAGCTTATAACTGTCAAACTTTAACTGTTCCAGCTGAATTTTTTCCATGCTGAATGTCTGCAGTTTCAGAAAGTTTCAGCAAAAACAGTTCAGCTGTTTCTAAAACAGAGGATGGGGGGGGGGGGAGGGGAAGGTAGTTTTGCTAACACTAATTCCCCCTCCCCCTGCAACTATTCTTCACAGCATTCTAGTGCCTCCACGCTTTGGAGCTGGAACCTGAGATTTGGTAGGGGGACAGTGCTAAAGTTAGGTGCCTTTTGCTGTCTCCATGAAAATACACCCCCATTTTACAGAGTTGTAAGACTCTGAAAATTGCCATTTGCACAAGCTCAGTAAAGCCTGTAGATGCTTGCTGCCAAAATCCCCGAACATTTCCTCTATACTGAGCAGAAGAACTGACTAAAAATTTTCTATCAACTGTTCCTGACAGAAAATTGGGTTTTCAACACAATTAATTTTTTGGGGGGGAAATGCCTGTTTTCCATGAATTTTTTCTTGTGTGTGTTGAAAAAGTGAAAACTAATTATTGATTTTAATATGCTGACACTGTGCCTCATGAGAGTTGCAATTCAGGTGCTTCCTGTTCCTACTCTCTATGGGCTGGACTCCCCCGCTGGACTTCATTTCCCTGGATGTACTACAGCTATGTGACTACCACGATGCATTCTCTCTCCTAACCCAGAAGCTGGGATCTGCTTAATTCTGACACAGCCTAACATGTGAAAGGCTGACATTGCAACCTTAAGGTTTTTAATGTAGTTTTATGTGTTTGTATGTATGTGTGTACACATGTATTATAGCTCTTTACAAATCCTTAGAGAACTAGATCCTTTCCCTGCAAAGTTTATAGCTGAATACAGGCAGGGGAAAAATAATGCATGTGAAAAGTTCGTTTTGTTACAGGTTGAGTTTTACTGGGAGTGGCAACAGGTTTGCTGCTGTTTTATTTCTCTTACATTCAAACTCTCTTATCGATGTTTGAATTTAAGCTGTACCTCACACACCACAGACACTGATGATGGCCTGATTGCTAGAGCCTTTTTCTCCGAATCCCTTGGCATATAAACTAAACTAGCTTGGATTCCCCTTGCACTCAGACTCTGTGAGCCACACGTATAGGTGACACTAAGTGTAAATTACATCCTAGTCAGTGTAAATCCAGGTAAGGTAGAATTTGTCTACGCAATGTTGGAACCAACCTAACTGAAGGTGTGAATTGCAACCAATGTAATTATTTTGGTTCCATTTACCATGAAGAGAAGCTCTAAAGCTAAGGGAGTCTAAAATGCTGTAACACGCACTTTGAGGGTGTAGACTCCAACATACATTCCCTCTCGTGTTCCTTAGGCAGACTCACCTCTGAATTATGCCCAGTGTCTCTAGCTGTCTGTAATCTAGTGGTTAATAAGACATCTATCTTGAGCCCTGTATCCACAGTATACACAGTCTTCTTTTATGCAGTATTTTTACTAGATTTCCATTTAAGTTGATAAGAAATATTATGACAAACTTGCCTTGTAAGAGAATTGTTCAAAGCTTACAAATTTGGGGAAAAGGAAGATTCAGTCACAAACTCTTGCCAGGTGATTTGGTAACCAGTCCTCCAATTGAGTGACTAAGAAGCATCAAAAGTAGGATGAGAGAGATGACACCCTATACTTCTGTCCCCTCCATTCCCTGGATGCAAGCTGGATTCCAGTTCTTGTTTCTCAGCCCGCTGGTAGCTAGCTCCATGGAACAGTGCAGGGAGCATGTGCTGCAATCAAATTAACTGCCTCTAGTGGGGAAAGCTGGAGAAAAGAGGCTACTATAGGCAGGTGTCATCATGGCAGAGTAGAGAAAGTAAACAACACACTGGGTGCCTGGCTGCAGCAAAATGGTGAATTCCACAGCAGCTTGGGAAAATGCCAAATGACACAGCCAGAGAATTGCAGAGTCCACTGGGCTCTGGTTGAGATGAATGGTGTAACTCCTCTCAGAGATATTGTTTCAGGATTTCTGCAGAAGCAGGCAGATGGCATTCAATCAGTTTATGGGGCTCTAGTTTTGTTATTATAGGCTGAGATTTCAGCTTCTATGTCAGCACAAATTCAGATACCCCTGTTACTCCATCATGAAGTGTCGTTATAATACTCAGATACCTACTCCCTATCTGGGCATTTTTAGTAAATCATGCCACAACATTACACAAATAAAAGAAGAAGGTGAAGAAGAATAGATTAAGTAATTAAATATAGATGTTAAGTAATAGTGTCCTCACTTTACAAATCTAATTCTGCAGAATCCTCTATAGAAAATTCAGACCCTATCAAGCTCCTTTGGATCACTTTGTTGAAAATAACCAAGGACTCAGAAAAAGATCAGTACTATGGGTTCTGTCTTGTGCTCTGCCAATTAGTCTAGCAATAATTAATTACCAAACCACCTTTATATAAGATCTTGATTTGGGATTTAAGCATTAATTAGCACAGTGCTGATAATGCAAATACATTATGCGCAAGATTCTCATTACTGCTCCAGCGCCTTCACACCACTCTAAAATCCCTAGCTCTGGCCGTGGGAGGATTCCTCCACACAGGCATTATGGCAGGACTCCAATTGGAAGCCCTGGGGCAGGAGGCATGCCACTGGATACAAAAGGGGCATGCATGTCAGAAGAAGGGTTTCAGCATCAGTACTGTAGAGATTCTGGGCAGTATTGCAGCCCAGAGGGGAACCCTGTGGGGCTGCTGTAATTTAGATACATCCATAGAGCTGTCTACATTAATGCATGGGCCCTGGACTAGTCCACAGTCAGTGGAGTGCAAAAGTGGCTTAATGCTAGGGTGACCAGATGTCCCGATTTTATAGGGACAGTCCCAGTATTTGGAGCTTTTTCTTATATAGGCACCTATTACCCCCCATCCCCATCCTGATTTTTCACACTTGCTATCTGGTTATCCTACTTAATGCCAACTTGGCTCCTCCACCCCTAGGCTGCGAGTTCTTTACTGCTCCTTTAAGAGCGCAACACAGAATCTCACACTATGAAAATAAAATATTTCAGAAATCAATTTTTTTTTAAAAGAGTATCAGTTTTTTATGATGGAGCAGACATGGTCTTTATTTCTTTAAGCTGACTGAAAAGACACCCTTTCATTTTACAAGGCTGACCCTTGCTAATTCACACTAACTGCCTCTTTCCACGATATTTGAGAGCGAGCAGTTTAGACAGCAAACAGTGACTAAAGTTGTGGTGTGGAGTGAAAGAGACTGTAGTCCTGCAGATGTGTGTCTTCCACAGGCACCAACTTTCCAAAGTGCCGGGGGGTGCTTGACTCCTGGCTCTGCCCAGGCCCCGCCCCCACTCCACCCCTTCCCCCAAAGCCCCACCTCTGTCCCGCCTCTTTCCACCCCACCTCTTTCTGCTCAGTTCCGCCCCCTCCCCTGAGTGCGCGCTGCGTCCTCGCTCTTCCCCACTCCCCATCAGAGCCTCCTGCCAGCCGTGAAACAGTTGATCCCGGTGGGCGGGAGGCACAAGGAGTGGGAGGCGCTGATCTGTGGGGCCCGCTGGCAGGCAGGAGGCGCTTGGGGGAACTGATATGGGGGCTGCCAGTGGGTATTTAGCACCAACCATTTTTTCCCCATGGGTGCTCCAGCCCCAAAGCTTCCACAGGATTAGCACTTATCTTGTTTTGGCCGGTAATCTGTTTACAATTGCTACTGTGTAATCCAGAGTAAATCTATTGAAGTCAACGGCTTTACTCTATATTTATGTTAATTTAACATTTAGGCCCTCAACGGATAGGGCCTAAATGTTAAATCTCTAGTCTCTAGGATAGAAGACCAGAGAAGTCAGACTCTTCTCTGACTTCTACCAATGTAAATCAGCAGTAACTTTACTGAAGTAAATGGAATTGTACCAGTGTAAAGCTGGTGCAAGGTAAGACTTGATGGAAGGGATGTATAATAACTGAGGCGGTGTCCAAAGGAATATTGCCTTATTTCATGTACACTCTCTGAACAATGAGGACAGAAATAAAAAATGAACAGCTGCCTCATTCATGGTGCACTGTCCAACCTACCAATTGGATGAGGTATGAAATAATGTTAAGTAATCATGAATGTAAGGACTATGACTGGAATTTTCAAAGGGGCATAACTGGATTTGGGGCCCAACTTCAATTGAAAGCAAATGGGAATTAGGTGCCCATTTCCTTTTCTTAGGTCCCTTTGCTGCTGTGTGGGCAACCTTAACTTTGGCAAACCCTGATTCTGAAGTGCTTCACTTTGCATCCTTAATATTCTTTCAGTATAGTTTTTTGGTGGAGTAGATATATTTTAAATTTATACAACTCAGCATGGGCAATCAGCTATTTGCAAACTCAGCGGAAAAAAATAATCTTAAAAAATGATACTTTGTATGCCAGTATTCAATTCAGAGCTCATTTTTACAGCTGTGATAAAGTGCTAGGCACAATCTTCTCTGACCACAAGATGACAAAAAACACAGGCGTCAAATATGCTGCTGGTATAAAAGGGCACAACTCACTTGAAGTCAATGGAATTGTGCCTCCTTATTTCAACAGTGAATTTGGCCTATAAGCTGAATCACAAAGTAGTAGCACACTTTGGCTTTTATATTGCAGATCTTAGTGCCAGACATAAAACTACTGCTAAGTTACCTCTAGTTTCATTTAAGGTTGACAGTTCATTTTCTATCTCCTCTTCTTCACATTCTTCCTTCTTAGCAGAGTCCTTAGCTTGCTGCCCTCCTCTGAGGAAAACAAGGTGTTCAGTTTTTATTAACTTACATTAAACCTTTTAAATGTGACAAATGCCATTATTAACTTTATTACAGTCCATGTTACTTACACGAATAACACTATACTATAACCATAAAATGCACCAAAAGGTTTTAAAGAGGCTATACTCCCATTGATGCAGATGTTTAATAGTCCCTACTGGCCAAACTCTGAAATGGAGGCTCAAAAAGGATGTAAATAAAACTCTCATATGCAAGTTTGTTGTGTTCAAAGCTATAAATCTGATCTGAGATTCCACAATGCAAAACATTCAAATTAAGATAGGTACATAGGATTGGCAGGCAATGCAATTATTAAGTAGGTGTTGCATCACCTCAAACGCAAAAGAAAGTTGCTCAATGACAAACAGACCCTTTTTGTCTTATCACAGGCCTTGTCTACATAATAAATGCTTTGGTGGTATACTTTCATTGGTTTAGCTATATTGGCAGAATCCCCTAGTGTAAATGCAGCTTATGCTAACAAAAGGAGTTTTTCTGTTGGCATAACAATTCAACCTCCTTGAATGGCACTAAATATGCTGACAGAAATACCCTTTTATTGGCATAGCTGTGTATAGATTGGGGGTTTTGCCAGCAGACCTATACTGCCTAGGGGGTGTGGTTTCCCCCCCCGCCCCTGACTGACATAACTATGCTGACAAAACTTTGTAGTGTATACTTGGTCTCAGAAGCTATTTTTAAAATACATATAAATATTTTGGTCTTAAATTAGACTTCAGGCAGATGGGCACAACTTCACTGACATCAGCAGTGTTGCACTTGATACACTGAAAAAAATGGTACAAGTGAACTTAGCGGACTAGAAAAATCTACGCCTTATGCTATATTAGAGTACAAAATAACTAGGGGCATTACAGCTAAGCGCAATGCAAATATGTACAGCAAGAATTCCATGCTTTGGCACAAATGTAAAGAGTTGCTGTAGATTTCAAGCTTTTATTTATTTATATAAAAATTAGATTTCTAACTCTGTGTGCAGAGAATGCCTTATGAATATAAACTGCTGCAGTACACGGACTGTACACACAAAATGAAAGCTCTGAGAAACACATGACTTCCCCATTTATCTCAATGGTTGTTAACACTCGAACCTTATAGTGACAAAGTACATGCCAACTTTTAACTATTTATCAGAAAGCCATTCTAGTAGAAATATCCATATAGTGGGCTTTATCCAGTTTGGTTAAATGCATTACAATTAAAGAATCTCAGACTTATTTTGCAAACTGGCTCTATTTAATCCTCAAATTTGAGTGTTCATGTTTCTTAATTGTAAATATTTTCATAGCTGAGTACTTATTATGTTAGGTTTCCTTCGCAGCTGTGAAAGTGCTATAAATCTACCTTAAAATTATAATTGCCCAATTTCCTAAAATATGCTTTTGGGTCCAATCCTGCCAACACATTTATCTATCTTCAGTTTTAATCTCTTGATCATTCCATATGAACACTGCAGTTTTCCCACACATTAAAGTTCAGAAAATACTTTGTAAACCAAAATTTTTCTAGTATAAGTAATTGTTTGTACACGGGATACCTAGGATTGTAACTGAAGGAAATGGAAGTCAGCTTTATGAGTACCAGTTGAAGATAGTATTGAGTCCGTTATCTGAGGACTAAGTAAAGAACCCTTCTTATATAAATTTGTGGATAGAGTTCCTCAAAAAATACCTCAGTCAAGAAAAGGACTACCTGGAACATTAAGCCATGAAGAGATATAGAGAGAAAATTCTATACGGACAAGGATTGAGTCAAACATAATTAAATCCACAGGGGCTCAACTGCAAAATTGAACACATATCTGCATATGTACTTGAATGCACATTAACCAGAATTACTAGCTATTTGCAATTACTCGACACTCACAATTACTGGCCATATGAATGCATAATACCACTTTCATGCAAAAGTATTATTAAGTAAACGCACCATTACAAGCATACACTTATGCAAACAATCATGTTTTAAAAACATTTTAAAAAATGGAGTGCCGAAACTAAAAATCCCACAGTTCTGATGCACATGGGCTATTCCCCTCCTGTCTGTAGTTTCCGGAGGTGGTTCAAAGCTGCAGCACAGCTTGTGCTAGCCATGCCCCACCCCATCCTGCCTGCCGCCAGACGATTCATTCCAAAGCTGTAAAACAAACTCTTACAAAATTATTAGTAACAGTAACTTCAGTGCCAACTAACTATGAACAGTAGGCCACTGCCTGTATGGTAACCATCCAAATAAAATGCTGACCCTTAGCTCTGAAGCCATCCAAGGTGGCTGGAATTGTGGGAGATGCTGCTAGCAGAATATTATAAATTTTCCATTCGGCAGCCCAGCATCTCCCACAATTCTGACATGTATGAGAAGTAGTGATCAATGAACAGGAGTAGGGAAGGATAGAAAAATGAACATAAGAAATAGGAAAGACCTACCCTTTTGTAATTGCTCATATGGCAAGACTATGTGTGGACCATCAACTGCAGTACCTTCCTGCTAAAGGAGACCTCTGCAGAGACAAAGTCCACTTCATAGTATCTGATAGAGGTGTTAATCGATGCCCACGTGGCTGCCCTGCAGACCTCTGTGGTGGAAGTGCATGCTTTTTCAGTCCATGAGGTTGCCATGGATCCTGGGCAGAATGAAGAAAGTCAGAGACTCAAAGGCTGGTTACAGGCTTTCAACACCAGTGGTAGGTCCCACTTCGGGAAGATCGGTCTGACTGCTGGTATGGCCAATCTGATTGCTTTGAGAAATCTGAGGGTTTCGCCAAGGATCCTGAGGGTCCTGTGAGTAGTACACTACTTAGGGCTGGATACCAGGTGTGCTATGGTGCGGTCGTGAAGGCCCTTATCCACACTTTCCTGAATTAAGTCTGGAGTGGCTGGAATCTCATTGTCCCTTGGATATTCATTGTACTCTTGGCACCATGAACTGAGCTTGGTCCACACAGAGGAGTACTTTTTAGTGTGGAAACTCTTGGGTAAGAGCAGAGTCTTGATCACTTTGGAAGACAGCTGCACTCAGCCTAATGCTTCCTTTTCAATAGCCAGGCTGTCAGCTGAAGACTATCTGGGGTCTGGATGGAGGATTGGGCTATGGAAAAAAGATGTCAGGTCTCAATGGAAGATGAAACGGTGTTTCAGATTTCAATTCTATCAGATTGGAGAACCAGGATGCTCAGTATAGACTTAACACTATCACTCTTGCTGCTTCTCAATTTATCTTTTGGATCACCATTCCTAGGAGAGAGAAGGGCAAGAAATGTGTATAGTAGGTTTTGCTGCCATCTGTCAACACAGCATCTGACTCCATTGACTTGGGGTCTGCTTCTCAAGTGAAGAATTGTGGCTGTTATTCATTCTTGCATTTGGCAAACAGGCTGACTGAGGAGAGACCACGTCTGCAAAATCAGAGTGAAGACTTCCTGGTTCAAGTATCACTCTGAGTAGTTGACTTTGTACCTGCTTTTAGTTCTGCTCCCCTTTTACATGTATTGTCTTTAGTTAAGGGAGAGTCTTGTCTGCCATTCCATAGTCTCCATCACTTCTTGTTCACCCTTGGTTGTGAACGATGGTCATGTTGTCTGGCTGACAAACCAAGACATGGTTGCCCTCTAGGTAACTCTAAAATCTCAACAGAGCTTGTTTGGCAACTGTGGTTCCTATCCCCAGAGTTACAGATATCCTACATTGTTCTTGGTCCCAGAAGTGCCCCTCCTTCCCAAACTGGCATCTATTGAGAACCTGCAGGCCTCGAAGGCATATGGGAAGACCCCTCTGGATGGTCCCTGGGACTGTCCATCATCTTAGGTGATCCAGTCTCTAGATTTGCATGTATACAGAGGAATGGTCCCATACTCTCAGAAGAAAGGCCTGGAGACACTTGGCATGTGACTTCATCTATGGGGAGACCCATATGTGCGAGACCAGCAGATCCAGTGGCTAGAGACACTGAGCTATGAATGGCCTCATGCATTTGTCCAGCATGAATACCAGATCTTCTATAATCTGTCTACTGTCTTTCTCCGCTCCAACTCTGTTTATCGAGAGAACTAGGAAGCTTTTCCTGGTGTCATTGCCAAGCCATGTGCTTGGGGAAGCTAGCCAGAGTCCTGTGAGCTCTGCTTTGCTGCACCTACTTAAGTCTCTGGGTGGGGAGGGTGGATCAAAAGGCAGAATCTTTGTCATGCTGAGATTTCCTTGGAAGCTTCTGCTCCAGATTCTCCCCACCCCGACAGGGTCACAGTCTCTTCTTGGATACCACTGGTGTTGGTAGCAACCAATGGATTGCTGTGCTGGCTTTGACCCCAAAGGTTGAGGCTTCTCTGCAGCATCGGCTACTAATTTCTCTACCATTTCCCTCAACAGTTCCTCACCTGTAGGTCTGGAAGCACAAGATATCCATTAGGATGAGTGAGGACTATTCATTGGCGTAACATAACATCCTTGTAGCCACCAAGTTAGAATCCATTGCTTATCACAAATCACATCAAGAGTTTGACCAAGATAGGACCAGAGATGTCTTACTTCAAGAAAGGATCATACTCCTAGAAGATGAGCCGCTTGTAGGCTTTCCTTACTAAATATTAAGAAAACCCTTTGGTCTGAACAGTTATAGCTGAGGCTGCAGAGTGTGCCACTCTTGTGGTCTTTGGGATCTTTTGGAAGGAAGTCCCCTTCTGAAGCTGTGACTAGGTCTTTCACTGGTGCAGCTACTGCTGCTCCAACCGTAGGCTCCTCAATATTTTTTTTATTTACATATATAAACAAATATCTTAGTTTAACTTTTGGTTTAATCAGGTGTCCTCGTTGGATCTTATGATGCCCTCAAAGGAGGCAACAACGGGAAGACATATCATCATAATGCTTGACAAGAAAGATGCTTCACTAATATTAATAAGTTCCTTGCATGCCAATGACTGACCTCCTGTCTTAGAAAAGTTTGATAGTTTTTTTGCATGTGTGCTACTTCATCCCCTGGCTGTTTATGGGGGGGAGGCAGTATATTGTTGATCCTAGTCTGGGAACCACACCAGAGAAGAGAGTTACTGGAACACATCTCAGTTGTGAAAATAGCTTGTCAGCTGTCCCTGGGAGCCTGAAAGGCTGCCTGCTTACTTCGCCAGGCTGGCTAGCACCCAAGTAAGTGCTGTAGGAGCAACCTAGTACCAATTGGAGCTTTACTCAAGAAATCAGGGTAATTCTGAACATGGGAAGGGAATTCTCACTTACCTCTCTGTAATCCCATGAAGGTGCAGCTTTGTGGGGAGTGGAATCCTCATGCGCCTCTGGTCTGCTGCAGGCTAGCGGAAGTGCTCCAGGCTCTAATATAGAGTCAGTCTGTGGAGCAGGGGAGGGGTAGACAGGGAGACCCTTTCCTGCCTTTCAGAGTCTGAGCTCCCTTCCCTGACAGAGCAAGGGTTTATGTCTCAGGATCAGAAGGCACAATTCCCACTCTGTTGCTGCCTCAAAGCTTAGTCCCTTTCCCTGGTGGAGTGAGGGTTCTTGGGCTGAAAGCCAGACAGGCACAATTTCTCTTAGTTTACAGCTTGAGGCAGGGTTGCACAGGAGTCTCTGCATGCCCAGACATACTGCAGAGTTGGGGGGTGAGAGAGGATAAGTGTGGTACAGAGCACTGTGAAAGAGACTCTGTGAAGGCGATAAACCCCAGCAATCAGTCCCTTGGGGGGGAGGCAAAGGAGAAGGGGGTTAACCCCTAATTTTCACCCCACTTGTTTATTAAGATTAATTTAACAACAGTACTCACTGCCTTGTGAAGGACACATTTGCTTTTGCCTTTTTGGGACCCAGAGTCTCTGGGTTTTGCAGGACTTACCTCAGAGTATCATGAAAACCCCCTGATTCATGGTGCAAAGAAGGGGAGCCATGTAGGAGCCCTGCTTCTCTCCCCAGGGATGCTAGGATCCACTTTAGGACTTGTGGGGGGACCCATAGCCCAGGAAGGGTCTTAGCTTTGCAATCTCTTGTTACCCCAGGACTTATCCCCTGGCTCTACTGGATAAAACCCTCCTACTTCTCAGAGCCTCTCCCTGTTCTGCTCTCTCTCTCCTGGTCAGGTTTTTCTGCAGTGGAGTTGTCATAGAAATTTCTGTCCGTTCCAGCTGAGGAATAAGGAGAGACGGACACAACTAGCCAAGCAAGGAGCCCCGGGAGGGGCGATCCGTTTATTTCAATTGCAATTGGGTTCAAGCTCATAAGTCAGCAAGAACAAAGAAAACACTTACACCAAAGCATTATATGCAGTTGCTTATGATAATCTATCGCTCTATGATTGGCCAAAATTTGCCATCATTACCATACATAATTAGCAAGCTACATGCATCTGCCCCTCTTATGACCCCTTATTGTTCATCTATTTGCCCCCTCCTCCTTGCTTATTTTGCAAACTAAGTGGTTAGCTATCTACAGGACGCAGGCACAGAAAGGTCCATTGTCGCCAGGTTTGGAGTTTGGCTACATTTCCTCTTGAAGGAACTTCCTGACTACCTATAGCTGACTCTGCATTTTGTCCTTCTTCTTTCTCCCATGTGTACGTGACAAATTTGCCCCCTGGCAGTTAAGTAGAATCATTTTATATCAAAGTCGAGGCTACTTGGGGTGACAGCGGCCCCAACATGCCTGTCTGACTCAGAGCTGTATACCTTAGGACAGGCAGGATTGGCTAGCTGGGTACAGGCTGGGCATGTTTTACCTTCTGCCAGCCTTGAGAAAGCTGGCTCACATGCAGTGCACCTTTTGGAGTTTGCCCAGTGCTTGTACAGCTGCTCTGCCATGCCTGAAAGGGGGGCAGAGGAGCTTGGTGGGGAAGCGTGGTGAGGACAGAAACTGCAACAGAGTCTCCAGGAGCTGTGACCATTGTGTGGCTCAGATCCTGGACCAAGAGGAGGAAAGGAGGCTTGAACATAAACACACTTTAACTGCCCCCAAAACACCTACAAATTACAAACAGAAAAAGACAGGAGCAGAGCAAACCACCACTTGACTACTGCCACCGAGGCAGAAGATTTGGTAGGAGGCAGGAAAGGGGAGCATGTCTACCATAGGCTATGTTGCAGCTTTGCACAGCCTCCAGAAACTGCAGACAGGAGGGAAATAAGTCCATTCCTATCAGAATCGTGGGAGATGCTGGGCTGCAGAATAGATCCTGCTCTGGATATGCTAGATTACAGAAAAGGTGTGGATAGATGGCCAAATGCAAATGATCATCAAAACTGTGATGAGCTGAATGGTTCACTCAGACACATGCTGTGGAATTGCCAGATAGTTCAAAGTGTCTGGCAACAGGTTATTACCCAGTTTAATTTGATTTCCTTGATACAATGAAGAGACAACGGATTTATCCAATGTAGTCACAACTTCATTAATTCACAAAAAATAACATCCTAGAAAAATGGAAGGCAAAAGAACAAGCCGAACTTGCTCTTCACTACAACAAGCCAACTGATCTATCTTGAGAGAGTCTCTGTGTAAAGTCACAGTTTTGTCCCTTTGAAGAAACATGGTCTGCTTTGCTAGAATTATATGATTAAAATCATGTCTGAGAACTATACCTACATATTAGCACAGATCATTCAGGATTGAACATGGAGCTATTCTCTGTTCTGCCCCTCTTTTTTTTTTGTCTTGTTCTTACTACTTAAATTCATTTGCTACGTAAATTCACTTGAGTGTGTTATTTATCTATAGCATGCGAATTATTTTCTCTAAAAATTGCATGATGCCAATAAAATATATATATTTCAATATCACCTTAATAAAAATGCACATGAAAGAAAACAACTGATTGAAGGATATTGGAGGAATGCATATTGGAGGAATCTGAAAGGTTGTTCCAAGGGGAAAAAGTTGCAGATTTTAAAGGTGCAAATAACAATGTTCTAATGAACATTTTAAAAAAAAAATATATGGATGTTTAGGAGAAAGGGAAAGAGAGAAAGTCTGAAAATTTCTAATGGAAACAGGCTGGAAAAATCTGAGCACTAGGTGATCTTAGGTGCAAGATCTGGAAAGAGGTATGAAAAATCTTACGGGAAGAATTTTGGGAAAAAATAGACTGATCTATGTGAAATAACAGTCAATTTTATTTATTTAAAATAAATTAACTATAAAATAAACGTGTTAAACAATTTATTCATGTTTTAATAGGCTCTGACTGAATTTAATTCTACAAGCTCCAATTTTCTTTTTACCAAGATTCTCCTAAAATGTCCATAGAATCTGTGTGGAGAAGGACATTCTACAGACTTTTGGTTAATTTCTGACCACAGTTATATCGGGGGAGGAGAGGGATGTTTCAATTTTGCCTGAAGCATAAAGTTTAAACTACTATTGAAAGAGGAATATTGAATTAGATGGCCAAATTGGTCTGTTCAAGCATGGCAATTTTAATATCCCTATCTAGTCATTTAATAATATTGTGTAAATATTCTTTCTTCCTGTGAAAGAAAAATAGGGAGAGATTAAGGAATCCAACATAACATGGCATTCCTTCCTCCCCGTCCTATATTTTAAAAAAATATATGTAGGGCTGTCAAACAATTAAAAAATTAATAACAATCAAGAGATTAAAAAAATCATGATTAATCAGCTTTAATCACATTGTTAAACAATAACAGAATACCATTTAAATATTTTTGGATATTTTCCACATTTTCAAATATATTGATTTCAATTACAACACAGAATACAAAGTGTACAGTGCTCACTTGATAGTATTTTTTATTACAAATATTTGCACTGTAAAAAAGATAAAAGAAATAGTATATTTCAATTCACCTCAGACAAGTACTGCAATGCATCATCTCTTTATTGTGAAAGTGCAATTTATAAATGGAGTTTTTTTTTGTTTTTGTTACATAAATGCATTCAAAAACAAAACAATGTAAAACTTCAGAGTCTACAAGTCCACTCAGTCCTACTTCTTGTTCAGCCAATCGCTAAGACAAACAAGTTTGTTTACATTTACGGGAGATAATTCTGCCCGCTTCTTATTTACAATGTCACTTGAAAGTGAGAATGGGCGTTCGCATGGCACTATTGTAACTGGCGTTGCAAGGTATTTACATGCCAGATATGCTCAACATTTGTATGCTCTTTCATGCTTCAACCACCATTCCCGAGAACATGCTTCCATGCTGATGACTGGCTCTGCTCGATAATGATCCAAAACAGTGCAGACTGACGCATGTTCATTTTCATCATTTGAGTCAGATGCCATGATTTTCTTTTTTGGTGGTTCGGGTTCTGTAGTTTCTGAATCACAGTGCTGCTCTTTTAAGACTTCTGACAGCATGTTCCACACCTCATCCCTTTCAGATTTGGGAAGGCACTTCAGATTCTTGAACCTTGGGTTGAGTGCTGTAGTTATCTTTAGAAATATCATCTTGGTACCTTCTTTGCATTTTGTCAAAACTGCAATGAAAGTGTTCTTAAATTGAACATGTGCTGGGTCATCACCCAAGTGCGCCATAACATGAAATATATGGCAGAATGGGGTAAAACCACGAAGCAGGAGACATACAATTCTCCCCAAGGAGTTCAGTCACAAAAAAAAAATGTGTTAATGAAATTAACAAGCGTCATCAGCATGGAAGCATGTCCTCTAGAATGGTGGCCGAAACATGAAGGGACATACAAATGTTTAGCATGTCTGGCATGTAAATACCTTGCAATGCCGGCTACAAAAGTGCCATGCGAACACCCGTTCTCACTTTCAGGTGACATTGTAAATAAGAAGCTGGCAGAAGTATCTCCCGTAAATGTAAGCAAACTTGTTTGTCTTAGCGATTGGCTGAACAAGAAGTAGGACTGTGTGGACTTAAAGTTTTACATTGTTTTGAGTGCAGTTACATAAGAAAAACATCTCCATTTGTAAGTTGCACTTTCACGATAGAGATTGCACAACAGTACTTGTCTGAGGTGAACTGAAAAATACTGTTTCTTTTATCTTTTTTACAGTGCAAACATTTGTAATAAAAATAATACTATCAAGTGAGCACTGTACACTTTGTATTCTGTGTTGTAACTGAAATAAATATATTTACAAACATAGAAAAACATCCAAAATATTTATAATAAATTTAAATTGGTATTCTATTATTGTTTAACAGTGTGATTAAAACTGCAATTAATCGTGATTAATTTTTTTAATCAAGTTAATTTTATTTGAGTTAATTGCTTGAGTTAACTGTGTTTGAGAGCCCTAATTATATGTTCCATGAACAGATTATGTCCAATCAGCTGTAGCTAGATCGTAAACAGTGACTGTTAGTCATCCGACCAAACATGTAAAAGAGAGAATTAGGGTCTAGCATGCTAATTAATGCTTTAAATAAGTAGTTACTAGTGTAATTTTTATACCCTTATCTATTCCTACCAAGAGTTGTGATAACATTTAATAAATAATATAACAACAATAACAATATAATATAACATGTAATAGGATGCCAGAGAGCTTGGAAACCTCCTCAACTTTGTGCTAAACTATTTTGAGCTTTACACATTCCTTTAACAGGTATCTTGATAAAAATCTATTGTATACTCAGAGTTAGGGCACAATGGCCCCCTCTTCTCTATTAAACTGAAAGATAATCCTGTGGCATTCAGTGGGGACTCAGCACATTTGAAAATCAGGCCACTAATTTAAGAACCTATGTATGAATTGAGAAGACTAAATCTAGACTCCTACTTCTGAAGATCTTCGCCTTGACTATTCTGTTTGAGGCAATTATCTTTTACCCCTGTACATGACTGTATCTTTCTAATAGGTTAAGAGTGAGCTTTTCTTTGTTTGCAATCGATTAGTTTTACTGTATCATGCTCATTAAGGGCTTGATCCAACTCCCACTGAACTCAAAGTCTCTCCATTGATTTCTATGAGACTTGCATCAGGCTATAATTGCTCATTATAAAATTAAAAAAACACCTTTATGTATTGTCAATATTGTAATTGCTGCCTACATTTTATAAGTAAAATCTTTAATGACCTGGAAGTATAACCAGATACTTAATTTATGTTTTATTATTCTACTAGCTAAAAATAGCTGGGATCAATTTTTTTCTTATCTCAATTTTTATACTCTGTATGTTTCAAGATGTATGAGTTATGATATATTTTTCCACTTATTAAAAAAGAGAATTTGAATGCGCTGTCCATACACACACACAGGGTTCTACTAACTATTTACAACAAGAGAAAACTAAACTAGTTGAGAAGTTGTGAGGTTAAGACCACACAGAACTCTGATTCCAGCCAGGGCTGATACAAAGGAACTGAGGGAGGTTTGGGCAGTGCCGCCTCTTATAGCCAGAGGAGAGGCTACAGCCACGTGGTGCTAGTGCTGCCCCTCTACAAGTACTGGTAGACAAATTTAAACTGGGTGCGCACACACCTAAGTGGAATGCATGGCTGTGTCTATTCGAAGTTTTCAATTACTGCTATGTTCTTTTTTTTATTTGTAAACATCTATATCAAAAAGTAGATTTACAGATACTTTAATTAAGAAAGAAATCACTGAGTAGATCCAAGTTTCAGGGGATTGAATTGCTTCTTAATTAAGCAGTAAGCTTCAATAATCTAAACATTACTTTGAGATATCAACTCTATTTGATTAACATTCCTAGGCAGAGAACTGTATCTCAACTAATTTGCTATTATCACCACTTATAATGTGGGTGTTATGAATGTTTGAGATAACATGAAGACGCATAGAATTAAGCAAGGCTGTCTCATTCTAGTGTAGGATAATAGCCACCAAAATAAGGCTTCAAATTTGCAATGAGTTTAACGTGAGTAGATTGCTTTACTCACATGAAGCCCCACTGAAGTCACTGAAATATATACATTTTAATTTCACATATATTGACAATAACAACTTTTCTATAACACTAGTCAAAGTGGCTATTTTTAAAAACTAGCTTTAAATTTGTTTTAAAATTTAGATTGTTTTAAAAACTAGCTTAAACGCACCTTGCTCCTTTCAGCCCAAACAATTAATACAAAACCTCAGTTAGTTAAATAAGCACTTTTCATTCATGTGATTTATTTTTAAGGAGAATGCAAGGAAATTCCTTACCTCTAAAAAGTCAATAATTTCCCTGTTCAGGAATATATGTAGCCCCTCATTTTCCCTATGGTTTGCATTATTCACTGGCTGTATACATTATGACACACTATTATTCTAGTCTTTAATTTAGAGACAACTGCATGGCTTCCTCGTGCCTCCCCACGCCTTCCTGGGAATTTCACTAATAAATCATACTGTATTTATGTAACAAGCTGCATTTCACATGTAGTCTCCAAACAATCTGTATTTCAAAGATAGTTGAAAGACACATACCTAGAAGGTTTCTTGTCTTTGGCATCACATAATAGAAGCTCTTTGCAAGGAGATTTATTTTCTGTATCTTCCTGCTTTGTCGTCTCTGACACAGATTTCCCAGATGATCGATTATGAGCTGAAGATTTTGAGCCAGTGTGACCAGGGCTAGGACATTTTCTGTCACTATTAAAACAAATTGATAGTTTTGAAATCTGAGCTGTCAGTTTATTTTCTACGTGGTTGAAGATTCATTGCTGTAATTAAAGAAATACCGATACAGCAAGAAATCATATATTTAAAGAAAAATAAAATGTCCTTCCCTGCTACTAACAAAACTTTACAAACTGACAAAACTGGAGCTCCAGCTCCAGCTGCAACTTCAAAGCACTAGGTATACAGCTATTTTTAGAGCACTAGCACCAGCCCTCCTAGCTTAAGGCTGTCGACCTGGGCTTGGAGGCTCACTGCCACTTGCTCCAAAATGCGGTGTAAATTTATCCGTATTGTCACAGGTAAAACTCCAACTGACTTCAGTGGGAGTAGAGTTCGCCCAACACTGAGTGCTTTTGAAAAGCCTACCAGTATAATATGAATACAAAAGAATTTTAAAATTTCTTTTCACAGTTTTTGCTTTAAAAAAAAATGTATGCATTCTTGTGTCTTGGACAATCAAAATAGATTAGGACCTGATACTATTCCCATTGAAGTGAAGTTACTGTAGGCACCAATGGAACTAGTCAGTTTGTAGTCAATTTCACTTTCTAGTTCTAATACATTAGCACAATCCTACAATTTGGGGATAATTTAACCAGACAGTGAACTTTTAATAGTTGAACACCCTCTTTGTTTTTAACTTAAAGTGGGGCTTCTCCATGAAAACAGCATTTAAAATACTACATATTCAAAATTCAAAGTCATTATAAGTGAAAACGGAGTGAAATTCTGAAGTGCAAAAAGGTCACCATTAGCACATTTCACTCAAATATAGCCCTTAGAAATATTGCAAACCTCTCCCCACACCAGGTGTTTGCAATTGATTTTGGTGTAAAAGCCTGAAACTGTTGAAAATAAACATATAAGGAGCCCCTTGCCACCGCAACCATTTTCTCCCCAATGCTTCTAATACAAAACAGTTACTAACCTGTCCAAAACTGTTGCTCTTTGAGAGGTCTTGCTCATGTCCATTCCACGTTAGGTGTGCGTTCGCAGTGTGCACCGGCGCCAGAGATTTCTGCCTCAGTGATATCGGTCAGACCAGCTCTAGTGACCTCTGGTGCCCCGCGCTCAAGCGCTGGTATAAGGAACCGGACGGCCCCACATCCTCTCAGTTCCTTTTTGGTAGCTAACTTTGACAAAGGGGCAGGAGGGTGGATCGTGGAGTGGACATGAGCAACACATCTCGAAGAACAACAGTTATGGAAAGGTTAGTAACTCTCTTTTCTTCTTCGAGTGCTTCCTCATGTCCATTCCACGTTATGTGACTCCCCAGGGCTACCCGAGGAGGTGGGCTCAGAGTTCAGGACACTTGGGCTAGGGCTACACTACAGGAAAGGGGGGGGGGTTGACCTAAGATACGCAACTTCAGCTACGTGAATAGCGTAGCTGAAGTTGAGTATTTTAGGTCAACTTACCTGGCTGTGAGGACGGCGGCGAGTCGACCGCTGCTGCGCCGCCATCAACTCCACTTCCGCCTCTTGCCGCGGTGGATTTCCGGAGTCGACGGAAGAGCCATCGGGGATCGATTTTATCGCGTCTTCACTAGTCGCGATAAGTCGATCCCCAATAGATCGATTGCTACCCGCCGAATCGGCGGGTAGTGAAGACGTGCCCTTGGATTGCAACACTACTCTCCCAAACTTGGCATTATCTCTTGCCTGCTGGGTGATAGTGTACTGGGAGGAGAAGGTATTTAACAATGACCAGGTCACTGCTCTGCAGATGTCTTGGATTGGGACCTTGGCCAGAAACGCCGCTAATGAAGCCTAAGCTCTTCTTGAATGAGCAGTCAAGATGGCAGGAGGTGGGACGCCTGCCTGCTCATAGCACATACAAATGCAGGAAGTGATCCAGGATGAAATTCTCTGAGCTAAAAGCAATAGGCCTTTCATCCTGTCTACTACTGCCACAAAGAGGAGCATGGATTTATGGAATGGCTTGGTCCTCTCAATGTAGAAGGCCAGGGAGTGTCTAACATCCAGCGTGCCCGGAAAAGATTCTGATTATTATGAAACTGTGAGACCATCTTTGGGAGGAATGCTGGGTGGGGGTGCAGTTGAACCATGTCCTTGTAGAACACTGTATGTGCGGGTTCCAATGTAAGGGCCCTGATTTCTGAGACCCTCCTGGCCAATTGCTACCAGGAAGGCAACCTTCCAGGAGAGATACGACTAAGGGCACAACGCCAGCGGCTCAAAGGGAGGACCCATGAGTCTTACCAGGACTAGGTTTAGGTCCCATGGTGGGATAGGATTGCAAATTTGAGGGTAAAGTTGCTTAATTCTTTGAGGAAGCAGATGGACATTTTGTGTGAGAAGACAAACCTACCGTACACTGGAGGGCTGAGATAGCCACCAGATGCACATTGAGAGATGACAGGGCAAGGCCCTGTTGTTTCAGATAGAGCAAGTATTCCAGCACGAACTGGAAGGGTTACTGAATTGGTGAGAATCCTCATTGGGAAGACCACACCGAGAAATGCTTCCACTTGGCTAGATAAGTCACTCTAGTAGACAGTTTCCTACTACCTAGCAAGACCTGACGGACTTGTTCTGAAGAGGCCTGCTCTGCCGGGATCAACTATGGAGCTTCAACGTGGTCAGGTAGAGGATCCTGAGGTTCAAATAGAATAAACGTGTGATCTTGCAAGATCAAGTCCAGGAGGGTTGGGAGAGGCAGCAGGGGTGCTACTGACAGATCCAGCAGCATGCCAAAGCAGTGTTGTCATGGCCATGCTGGGGCTATAAAGATGACCCTTGCTTTGTCTCACTGACTTTCAGAAGGACCTTGTGCACCAGAAGAATGCGAGAAAACACACAGAACAGGAGTTCTGTCTGTGCAAGTAGGAAGGCATCTGAGAGAGCCAGGGCTGTGACTGTGCAGTGAGCAAAACTGATGGCATTTCCTGTTCTGTTTGGTTGCGAACAGGTCTACAGGGGAGATCCCCAACTCTGGAAGATGGATCCTGTCTCCTCTGAGTGAAGGGATTACTCATAGTGAGAAAAGAAAAAGACCTGCTGAGGTGATCTGCCAGAGCATTCCAGGCTCACAGAAGATCGGAAGCTTCGAGGTGGACGGAGTGTTTCATACAGAAGTCCCACAGGTGAATGGCCTCTTGATACAGGGTAGACGAACACACTCTTTCCTGTCTGTTGATGTAAAACATGGCTGCCATGTTGTCCGTAAGCACTCATACAATTTAGTCCGTAATCTGGGGTAGGAACACTTGGCAAATTAAGCAGACCGCTCTGAGCTCGCTGACGTTTAAGTGCAAGGAGAGCTCTTCCTGGGACCACAGGTCCTGAGGTGAGCCCCCCAACCTAGTTTGGATGCATCTGAAATTAGGGATATGGAAGGTCACGGGGTAACAAAGTTAACGCCTGCACATACTGAATGGGGATCTCTCCACCAGTCGAGAGAGATGAGGACCAGGATGGGGACTGTACTCACCTATTCCAGGTTTGGTGAGTACACATAAGCCAGCCAAACTTGAAGGGGTCTGAGGTGTAGTCTTGTGTGTTGTACCATGTAAATGCACATAGCCATGTGACCCAAAAGTTTGAGGCAAAAATGGACTGTCGTGACATCAAAGCCGACATCGTTTGGAACCAGGACTCTGGGAGGAAGGCTCTGGGCCAAGTAGAATCGAGCACCATTCCAATAACCTCTATCCGCTGGAGGGAACGAGAGTCAACTTCTGCTCATTTATCAATAGGCCCAAGGCACGGAAGGTGGCTTGGACCAGGCTGATGCTGGCTTTCACCTGAGCCTCAGACCAGCCCTTGATCACCGCCAGTCATCAAAGTAATGATAGACTTGAATGGTGTGCCTTCTGAGGAAGACTGCCATCACCGGCATGCGTTTTTTGAAAACCCGAGGGGCTGTCGACAGGCCAAAGGGCAAGATGGTGAACTGGCAATAAGTTGGTTTACAATAAATCTGAGGACTCTTCTGTGGCCCCGGAAGATGGAGATATGGAAATAGGCATCTTTCGAGTCGAGGCATACCAGTCTCCTGGAACCAGGGAGGGAATAATGGAGACCAGGGAGACCATGTGGAATCTCAGTTTCCTGCGATAATTGTTGAGGCAACGCATGTCTAGGATCGGTCGAAGCCTCCACCCCCCCTTGGCTTTATAATAGCAAGTGTAAATCCCTTTCCCTCTCAAATTCTGAGGCAGCAATAGGACTAGAACCTCCTAGACTAGAAGTTGTTCATAAGAGGGATGGGGGATGGAAGGGAGGGGTGGAAGAAATCTGAAGGGTGTAACCTTCTTCCACCATACTCAGTACTCAGTGGTCCGAGATGAAGAGGGACCATGACAGGCTGAAGTGGGAGAGTTGATCTGAAAACAAAAAGGCGGCAAGATCCGGTAAGGGAACTGATGTAACACCCTCGGGTGCCCCTTCAAAAGTTGTTTGGGGCCTCCCAGGTATCTGTGAATCTGGTAGTGAGAATAAGGTGGAGGGGGGCAGCTGTCTGTGCTCGTAACCCCTGCTCCGTTTTGAAATGGGTCCTGGCGAGGCACCAGAGCTGAGAAGCGGGTCAGCTGTTGAGGTCTGAAATGATTCTTTGAAGGTGCTGGGGAGTAGAGGTCCAGGGAGCTGAGGATAGGCCTGGAATCTTTCCGACCGTGGAGTTTTGAGTCTGTCTGCTCAGAGAAGAGGGACATCCCCTCAAAGCAGTGGTTCCCAAACTTTAACAACCAGTGAACCCCTTTCACTAAAACGTCAAGTCTCACGAACCCCCTCCTAAAAATGAATATTTCCAGTGATTTTCTACTTTACCGGAGTATAAATTATAAAAAGAAGTGATCTTGGAAATATAAAATGTGTTTTTATGACATGCTTATTACACACTATTATTATTTATTATTTATCATTACAGTATTTTTATTACATTATGAAAACAGCAACACTTTTCCAAGATCTCACTTTTGTAGCTTGTATCACTTTGAATAAGCCTGTTATAAGACAAGGCTCCTATGTTTCATCGAGGAGTATCAGATGTGAAACAGCATAAAGTTATTTAAGAAGCCAACTCAAAGAGTTCCTCCTACACAAGCATTCAGGTCTTGAGCAGTCCAGGCAAACAACGCACGTTACAACAAAGCTCAAACTAGTTCTTCATAATAATTTTAAAAACAATACTAGCTGCTTATTTATTTTAAAAACAGCAAAAAATATCCACCTCCCTTTCCATTTCTTATAAGGAGTTTTGAAGTTTAAATCTCCTCAGTGTGATAAATATGCTTGCTTTGATCTGCTTAGTTCTTGGAAGTCCAGAGGCTCTGGGCTGCTTGCCCCATGTTTCCCGGGGTCCCTATGGATAACTCTGTCCGCCATTAGGGATTTTTTTCCCCAAGAACCCCCTGTAACACTTTGTGAACCCCCAGGAGTTCATGAACCCCAGTTTGGGAACCACTGCCTCAAAGGAAAAATCTTGGATGGACTGCTCAAGTGGAACCCCCAAGACTGGAGTCAGAGCACCTCCTCATGACCTCAGCCGAAGCCATTGTTCTGGCTGCCAGATCAGCTGCGGCTAGGGCTGCTTGGAAGGAGGCCCCTGGCTATGGTCTTCCATTCCTCCATCATAGCGGAGAACTTTTGCCTGAAGTCCTGTGGCAATGAGTCCTTAAACTTTGCCATCGAGTCCCAAATGTTATAATAATACTTCCCAAGCAAGCCCTGCTGGTTGGAGATGCAAACCTGTAATCCATCCATAGAATAAATCTTTCTACCGAACAGCTTTTTAAAGTCCTTTTGCTTGGGGGTCGTGCCTACCTGCCCTTGTCTGGCTCTCTCATTGGCTACTGTGACCGCAAGGGACCCGGGAGGAGAGTGGGAATTCAGGTATTCATATCCCTTGGCAGGAATGTAGTACCTTTTCCCTGCTCTCTTTGAGGTGGGAGACAGAGAGGATGGGGACTGCCATAGGGACCTGACTGGACCCATAACGATGTCATTGAGGGGTAGGACCACTTTTGATGGGGCCATGGCAGCCAAAATGTCAATGAGGCTACGTGAGAACTCGTTAAGAACCTCCACCTCTAGCCCCAGGTTAGACGCCACAATGGGAGGAAGAGACCTCTACTGGTGGGAGGCCTTCCTCCTCCTCTTCTGCACTGATCACGTATCACACAGGCCTAAATCCCAAGTGTCGGTACTGAGCTTGGTACCAGAGTCTGGGTGAGGTGCCAGATGGCGTGGGAGTCCTTCTCTTGGACACCACTGAGTATGAACAGCTGGAAGGGAGAAAACCCCACAGATTCCAAAATGGCCATTGGACCTGCCAGATGCTGTGGGCGGCACCCGTGCTGAGATCCACTGGGACGTAAGTTAAGTACTAGTGACGGACCCTTGGTTGTGTGCAGGACTCCACCTCCAAGTCAGAGGATGAGTCATCTTGAGGAGACCATGGGAGGGGGCAGTACCCCTTGCTTCTGCCAGCTGCTGCTGAGAAGCCTTTGCCGATGATGGTAGGGCCGGTTTCCCCCAGTCGGTACCAGAGGATCCAGTGCTCAGTAGGAGCTCTGGGTAACCTGTTCCCTTCTGCTTGATGCTCTCGTCGGCACTGGTCAGCAGAACCTGGCGTGTCATCAGTTCTTGGACACTGCAAAGGCCTCCGAGGTGGATGGCATCACAATCCCACTGGCGCCACAATATTCCCCTGCTGTCAGTGAACAGTCCTGCACCAGACTCAGTGGCACCTGTGAGCAGGGTTGAGTCGATGGTGCTGCTAGTGGAGCAGGAGTGGCCTGACAGGGGTCACACTCCGCTGCACTCCCCTTGCTTGTCCTTTCTTGGTTCCAGGGAGCATCCCCTCTCAGACCATGTTTCTTGTGTTTCTTTCTCAGAATCAGAGAGGTTAAGCGGTGCCGAGAAGCGTGTTGCTAGAGGAGCACGTCACACCGAAACCGAGGTGCTCGTTGCCAAGTCCGACTAGCTTGGCTCCAACGCCAGCCTATCAGCTTTTATCAGGCTAGCCCTTAGTCTAGCCTTCCTGTCCTTTTTCGTACAAGGCTGAATTTTTAGCAGATTTGACAATGCTCTTGTACGTGAGCTTCCCTCAGACACTTCAGACAGCTGGAGTATAGGTCGCTCACCAGCATGGGCTTGCTGCAGGAGGTGCAGGGTTTGAAGCCTGGAGACCGGGGCACGCCTGGCCCCAGGGGCACAGGATGCGCCTCTAAGCTACAAGAGGGGGGTCTAACTGTATTCACTAATACTATATAGACTACTACTAGAAATTAAAACTGAAGATAACGAAATCACTGACTGATTGTCTTGCCGAAGCAAGAGAAGTTGTTTCTGCGACTGTCGTGGGTAGTAAGAAGGAACTGAGATGGTGCGGGGTTGGCCGGGTCCCTTATATTGGCGCATGAGCGCACAGCATCACAGGGCACTAGAGTGAGCATGACAGATACCACTGAGGGAAAAATCTCCAGCAACAGCGCATGCAGCGCGTGCACACCTAACATGGAACAGACATAAGCAAGCACTCGAAGAAGAATAAATCGCCCCAGGGCCGTAACTCCATACTTGTTGCTGCTCTTGCAAAACTTACCCCCAATAATTTGATTCCCCACTTTCCTCCCCAATAAAACCAAATTTATTAGGGCTGACACAACGAGGAGTCTTGTGGCACCTTAAAGACTAGCAAATGTATTAGAGCATAAGCTTTCGTGGGCTATGACCACTTCATTCATCTGAAGAAGTGGGTCATAGCCCACGAAAGCTTATGCTGTAATACATTTGTTAGTCTTTAGGGTGCCACAAGACTCCTCGTTGTTTTTGCTGAAACAGACTAACAAGTCTACCCCTCTAAAATTTATTAGGGCTCTTTTTCAAGCATCAACACACACACCAGTGAAACTGCTCTAGCAAATGTAACAATAAAATGAATCATTTCCACAAGTGAAATAAATCATTAAACAACTGATTTTAAACAATAATTAACATCTTAATGGTCTGTACACTTAGCAGGAGTGAAAATGCACTCTTGCTAAATCATACATAATGAAATCAACATCAATTTTTGCCAGCTTAATCATCCGCAGGCTCAGCTCTGACAGGGCCATTTCTTCTCTGGAAATGGTAATGTAGAGAAAAGCACAGGCCTTTCGAGACAATACAGACTTCAAGTTCTGCAAATTATGTAATATAGCATTTAAATAAAATGATATTATTGTAAGTTGTTAATACTATTTAGATCTTAATTACTTGATTACAGGAGAGGCTGATCTTTCATTTACTTCTGTCTTTCTGTTCTTGGGGACAGATGGACTGGCTAGCGGCATCTCTCCACTTAAACGATCTGGTAAGATTTGTTCTTTGTTCAAGTTGACGTCAGAATACGGGCAGCTGGCACCACCAAAAATTGAAGAGGAGAGGAGAAATACTTCCATTAGCTCAGACACTGAACAAACTTTCCTTAGTTTAAAGTGAACTGACTATAGATTCCAGCCTGAAAAAACGAACAACAAAGATGGAAAGAAATGCCTTGGTATATTCTCACTTTAAAATATTATCAAATACACTAGATTTTTGACATGCCAACCTGTTTGCATCTATCTTACTCTTTCTTTCTACAGCAATTTACTGCCACAGAACCAGTATTATGGCATAAATTCTAGAAATCAATAGAAAACCAAGCACGGATGGATGTTGGTTAAAACACCATCTAAAAGTGAAAACCGGAACTGTGCTACTAACCAAACTCAAGTAGCAAATATTTCTTTTTACCTCACAAAGAAGCAAACCCGCTGTGTTGGAATCAACAGAATCATGCTACCATGGTTATTTGTCCTGCAATACACTTTACAGAAAGAGTTACCACTACACTATTCAACTGTGACTGGGAACAGTGATTGGCCCACATTCTAATTGGCTGTTAGCATTTTTAAAATTATGTTACATTAAAAAATACGTTAAAAGAATGTTATTTATATTACAAAGCCAAGCACTTGAAAGTTAGGAAATGCCAGATTTACAGTTGTTCACAACTTGGCCCATCCTGTGCAGTGAATGAGGCAGGGGTCCTGTGGAAAAAGTAGTGTATGATCATGTAATTAAAGGCATTATCATAATACACACAAGGGGGATGAATTAAGATTGCCTGGGTAACCCTAAAACAGACATTTACTAACTTTAAAGTCCTTGACTTTGCAACCTAAATAGCATAGTTTTCATATTGGAAATTTCCTCGTTTATTTTTAAAATGAGCAATTGTAAAACTTTATTTCATTATGTGCAGCTATAACAATCTCCCCACCCTCTATCATCAGCAGAACCCTGAAACTTCAGCATCGCCCTACCTGGCAAACTACATTAGATGGCAGCAGGAGAAGGCTGTTATCGCACACAGGAAAATGGGCTGCTGATGCTATGTACTGGGTCCAGAGAATGGTCAAGGAGAGCCCAGTCAAGCTCTCTCTCTCTTTCCCACCCTGGGAGACAAAGGACTCCTGTTCCAAGAGGTGTCCCTAGATGTAAGGGAGCTGAGCCTTGTGTAAGATCTGGAGAACTTACAGAGCTCATCTCTCTCCCCTTCACGCTAGAAGTTAGAGCAGTTCGTGCCTATGTGCTGTGCCCTATGGAGGGGATAGGAAACTGGAGCCATATTCTGTGTCTGAGGGGACTATGAGGGCAGCCCAGTTTGGCTCTTTCTTGCCCACTGCCCGGGCTTAAGGAAGTTCCTCCTTGATCTGATGCCCTCAGGGAGGAGGCATGGGATGTGTGCCAGGTCCAAGGAGGAGGAGCTGCTGGGGGAAGCCCAGCTTTCTCTTCCACTCTCCTGCTATATCTGCTTTGGCAGCTCCCAGCTGTTCAGTGCAATGTCTGCTGCTACAGCTGCTTTGGCAGGAATGGGAGCTCAGCCTCAGGATGTTCACTGATTTTGGCAGGCTGCACCAATGTTTTCCCGAGGAATTCAAGTTAGAGAAGGAAATGGTAATTTTTAACCTTTTACAACATTATGTCCATAAGGCCATGTGACCCAAGAGCTGAAAGCAAGCACACCCTGTTGTCATTGGGTGGGACCTGAAGCTTTGGGAAAGGAAGGCTATGGACTGACACCTTTCCATTGGGAGGTAAGATGTGGCAGTCCTGAAGTTGAGGACTGCTCCTATTAAAGTTATGTGCTATAGTGATTGTAACTTAGATTTGTCCAAATTCAGTTTCAGGTCCAGACAGGAAATCAGCTTCCTGATGATTAAGATATTGTTTTGGATCTGGTTGCTTGATGCTCTATGAATTAGCTAATCATCAAGGTATGGAACTACTTGAACACCAGAACGATGGACCTGGGTTGCTACTACTGCCTTGCACTTGGTGAAGACCCCTGGGGCAGATGACAGTCTGAAGAAAGTATCGCCATGTGGAAGTATGATCTGCAGATCAAGGGCACGGAAGGGATGAAAGAGGCAAGAATGATCATCCTGAACTTGATTTTTTTGATTAAATAATTTGCTTTCTTAAACCTAGAATGGGATGGAGCCTACCAGATTTCTTTGGGACCAGGAAGTACTGGGAATAGAAGCCTTTGCCTCTGTGTTGGTAAGAAACGTCTTCTGTTGCTCTCAGTTCTAGAAGAGACTATCGTTCTTGAAGTAACACAATCTCGGAGAAGGGTCCCTAAAAGGAAAGAGGAAGGTGGGTTGGGAAAGGAGAGGGAGGTAAACTAGCTAATTTATCCCTGACTCCCTGTGCAGAATACCCATTTGCTTGACATGATGCTTTCCCAAGCAAAGTGAAAAAGGGAGAGGTATGATCTGAAGGGAGAAGATATGCTGTCCTTGATTAAGAAGTCAAAATGATTGCTTGGATGCTACAGCTGTTGGGTGAGAAGGGCTTCCTGCCGATGAAGATGGTTGGTGATGTTGAGGAACCCTGGAGCTTCTTTTAGAGACATACTGTGACCACTGTTCAAAAGAGGGTCTGGAATAAGATGACAGTCTAAATCAGTGGTTTTCAAACATTTTTTCTGGGGACCGAGTTGAAGAAAACTGTTGATGTCCATGACCCAACAGAGCTGCGGATGAGAGGTTTGGGTTGTGGGCGAGGCTCAGGGCTAGGGCAAAGGGTTGGGGTGCGGGGGTGAGGGTTGGGGCCAGGAATGAGGGGTTCAGGATGTGGGAGGGGGGTCTGGGCTGGGGCAGAGGGTTGGGTTGCACAAGGAGGTCAGGGCTCTGGGCTGGGGGTGAAGCTGGGGATGAGGGGTTTGGGGTGAACGAGGGGGTCAGGATTTGGGGGGTCAGGACTGGGGCAGGAGTTTGGGGTGCAGGAAGAGGGCTCAGGGCTGGGACAGAGCGTTGGGGCATGGGCTTACCGGTCAGCGGTGAGCCAGGATGAAGAGGAAGGCTTCCTGCCTGTCCTGGCCCCACGGACCCTGCTGCGCCCTGGAAACAGCCAGCAGCAGGACCAGCTCCTAGGCGGAGATGCGCGCAAGCAGCTCCACGTGGCTCTCACCTGCAGGCACTGGGCCTCCCCCCCAGAGAGTGCAGAACTGGTGCTCGCGGCGGGATCAGCCCCGTGGACACCCTGACTAGAAGCTGGACCTGCTGCTGGCCGCTTCCGGGGTGCAGCGCAGTGTTGAAACAGGGAGGCACTAGCCTGCCACAGTTGGGCAGCACCACCGACAGGACTTTTAATGTCCCAGTCGGCGGCGATGACCAGCGCCGCTAGGGTCCCTGGGTGTTGAGCAAGGTGACCCAGTGCCTTACATGCCTTGACCCAGTACCGGGTAACGAACCGAACATTGAAAAACACTGGTCTAAATTGTTTCCTTTTTATAACCCGAGTGTAAACTCTGAATGAATGATGCACTGCACAAGAGTCCTTTAGTGTCTGCATAGTGTCATCTGTTTTGGCAGAAAACAGTTTAGACCCCTCCAAAGTAAATCTTCTATTGTATTCTGCTGCTCCCTTGGAATGCCAGATGCCTGAAGTCAGGATGAATGCCGCATGGAGATTGCGGCAGCTACAAAACATGAGGCCATATCAGCAGCGTCTAAGATGTTCCTTGGAAACCAAAGTGAAAAACTGTTCCCCGTATTCTTCTGGCAGCTTTGTCAGCAAAGTTAGAAATTGCACAAAAATTAATAAAATCATATTTTGACAAAAGATCCTGATAATTTGCAATGCTCATTTGAAGACTGGTGGTGGAATAAACATTTCATAGATTCTAGGACTGGAAGGGACCTCAAGAGGTCATCGAGTCCAGTCCCCTGCCCTCATGGCAGGACCAAATACTGTCTAGACTAGGGGTCGACAATGTTCGGCACGCGACTCGCCAGGGTAAGCACCCTAGCGGGCCGGGCCAGTTTATTTACCTGCTGACGCGGCAGGTTCGGCTGATCGCGGCCCCCACTCGTCGCGGTTCGCCGTCCTGTGCAAATGGGGGCAGCGGGAAGCAGCGCGGGCCGAGGGATGTGCTGGCCATGGCTTCCCGCCGCCCCCATTGGCCCGGGACGGCGAACTGTGGCCAGTGGGGGCCACGATCGGCCGAACCTGCCACGTCAGCAGGTAAATAAAGTGGCCCGGCCCGCTAGAGTGCTTACCCTGGTGAGCCGTGTGCCGAATGTTGCTGAACCCAGGTCTAGACCATCCCTGATAGACATTTATCTAACCTACTCTTAGATATCTCCAGAGATGGAGATTCCACAACCTCCCTAGGCAATTTATTCCAGTGTTTAAACACCCTGACAGTTAGGAACTTTTTTCTAATGTCCAACCTAAACCTCCCTTGCTGCAATTTAAGCCCATTGCTTCTTGTTCTATCCTTAGAGGCTAAGGTGAACAAGTTTTCTCCCTCCTCTTTATGACACCCTTTTAGACACCTGAAAACTGCTATCATGTCACCTCTCAGTCCTCTCTTTTCCAAACTAAACAAACCCAATTCTTTCAGCCTTCCTTCATAGGTCATGTTCTCAAGACCTTTAATCATTCTTGTTGCTCTTCTCTGGACCCTCTCCAATTTCTCCACATCTTTCTTGAAATGCGGTGCCCAGAACTGGACACAATACTCCAGTTGACGCCTAACCAGCGCAGAGTAGAGTGGAAGAATGAGACTTCTTGTGTCTTGCTCACAACACACCTGTTAATACAGCCCAGAATCATGTTTGCTATTTTTGCAACAGTATCACACTGTTGACTCATATTTAGCTTGTGGTCCACTATAACCCCTAGATCCCTTTCTGCCGTACTCCTTCCTAGACAGTCTCTTCCCATTCTGTATGTGTGAAACTGATTTTTCCTTCCTAAGTGGAGCACTTTGCATTTGTCTTTGTTAAACTTCATCCTGTTTACCTCAGACCATTTCTCCAATTTGTCCAGATCATTTTGAATTATGACCCTGTCCTCCAAAACAGTTGCAATCCCTCCCAGTTTGGTATCATCTGCAAACTTAATAAGCGTACTTTCTATGCCAATATCTAAGTCGTTAATGAAGATATTGAACAGAGTCGATCCCAAAACAGACCCCTGCGAAACCCCACTGGTTATGCCTTTCCAGCAGGATTGAGAACCATTAATAACAACTCTCTGAGTATGGTTATCCAGCCAGTTATGCACCCACCTTATAGTAGCCCCATCTAAATTGTATTTGCCTAGTTTATCGATAAGAATATCATGCAAGACCGTATCATATGCCTTACTAAAGTCTAGGTATACCACATCCACAGCTTCTCCCTTATCCACAAGACTCGTTATCCTATCAAAGAAAGCTATCAGATTGGTTTGACACGATTGTTCTTTACAAATCCATGCTGGCTATTCCCTATCACCTTACCACCTTCCAGGTGTTTGCAGATGATTTCCTTAATTACTTGCTCTATTATCTTCCCTGGCACAGAAGTTAAACTAACTGGTCTGTAGTTTCCTGCCATTTTAAGCCAACCTCTTGAATTCCTTATACCTAGGAGAGGCTTTGAGTTGATTGATGGAGGAAACATATTTTAATTTGAATATTTTAATTCTGACTCCTTTACATTGTTGTGGTTTGGAGAACCTTGCCTTTGCCCCCACCGCTTTCCCAGCTTTAACTTAAATGTCTCTCTCCTGGTATTGCATTTGGGGGGGAGGGGTGGAGACAAAGGCACAGGCTCTGATTCAGCAAAATAATCATGTGTGTGCTTGATACCAAAGGGACTTAAGTACATGCTGAAATGCTTTGTTGAATCAGCATCATATAGTGATTAAGGCCAAAAGACTCTGAGTCAGGAGATGTAGGGCATACTCTCAGCTCAGCCACTGAGCTAGTGTGTGACCTTAGGCAAGTTGTTTAATCTTTCTGTGGCTTCCCATGCTCGCAATGGTCTTGTGTGGCTTGATTTATTAATGTACATGAAATGTTTTGAGGTCTTTGCTGGAAATTTCTATAAAAATATATTAAATATTATAGGTTGTGTATTATTAAAACAAACATTACAATGGAATCTGAAAACTGAAGGACACATTTAATTTGTACTTGGCTAAAATAACAACATATTTCTGCAAAGGTGGTGGTGGGGGGGGGGAAAGCAGGAGATATTACAAAACATCTTGCACAAAACTCCCACCAGAATCTTTCAACTGCACACTCAGACTTCTGTTTATCAACTGTGTTTACACTTTTACAATTCTTAAACCTGAATTTAAACAGCCTTAAACCTCATTCTTCTTGGAACTCGCTTATTTACACAGTAAGTCTGTGGTTTTTATTTTAATATTTTTTGGAAATTTAAAGATATAGTGTTAATCATCAACTGTTATAATATTAATGATGCTCTAAGGCACTTTGCTTTAGCATATTTTTTGGTGCAAGTCAGCTCCTAATTAAGGTACTACAGAAAGTTGTAGGAACATTTCATAATGTAATCCTTGATATTTGGATTACTCAGAGGAATAAAAATAAAAAGAATTCCCATGATTTTCATTTGTCAGTTTAATTTTAACAAAGCACAGCAAGCATGAACTTACCTATGAGATATGTAGGTTTAAATCAATCAGTGAATCCCTCCTGAGCCTCACTCCCGCCAGCTTTCCATTTAACAGGCCAGCTATGAAGCATTAATAATTAATCTTGTTATACCTACATTAAATAAAATGTTTTCTTTATATGAGTCCCTATATGTCTTAAAGACAACCGAAATCATTGACTTGACAGGCCTGATAAGGTGGCTATTTGTAAATTAAGTTTGTTTTTCAGCATTTTCTCTTAAATGGGAACTCGGCAGCTCTGGGGATTTATAATGGCATTCTAAACCATTCAACTCTAGGTCACTGCTTTGAGTTCAATCCAGGTTAGTTAGAGACATTAAATTATCATCAGAGCTGGTTCAGTGAACAAACGTCCAATTTTATAAAAGCCCCCATCACAAATAGTACTAACTGACAAACTGAGCAGACAGCTAGAGGACTGAATTGGCATGGAGAGTAAGCTATGCTAAGTGAGGGCTGTGCCACATTAAGATGGCAGTGTTAACATAAGAACATAAGAAAGGCCATATCGGGTCAGACCAAAGGTCCATCTAGCCCAGTATCCTGTCTACCGACAGTGGCCAATGCCAGGTGCCCCAGAGGGAGTGAACCTAACAGGCAATGATCAAGTGATCTCTCTCCTGCCATCCATTTCCATCCTCTGACAGACAGAGGCTAGGGACACCATTCCTTACCCGTCCTAGCTAATAGCCATTTTTGGACTTAACCACCATGAATTTATCTAGTTCTCTTTTAAACTCTGTTATAGTCCTAGCCTTCACAACCTTCTCAGGTAAGGAGTTCCACAAGTTGACTGTGCGCTGCATGAAGAAGAACTTCCTTTTATTTGTTTTAAACCTGCTGCCTATTAATTTCATTTGATGATCCCTAGTTCTTGTATTATGGGAATAAGTAAATAACTTTTCCTTATCCACTTTCTCCACATCACTCATGATTTTATATACCTCTATCATATCCCCCCTTAGTCTCCTCTTTTCCAAGCTGAAGAGTCCTAGCTTCTAATCTCTCCTCATATGGGACCCGTTCCAAACCCTTAATCATTTTAGTTGCCCTTTTCTGAACCTTTTCTAGTGCCAGTATATCTTTTTTGAGATGAGGAGACCACATCTGTACGCAGTATTCGAGATGAGGGCGTACCATCAATTTATATAAGGGCAATAATATATTCTCAGTCTTATTCTCTATCCCCTTTTTAATGATTCCTAACATCCTGTTTGCTTTTTTGACCGCCTCTGCACACTGCGGGGACATTTTCAGAGAACTATCCACGATGACTCCAAGATCTTTTTCCTGACTTGTTGTAGCTAAATTAGCCCCCATCATATTGTATGTATAGTTGGGGTTATTTTTTCCAATGTGCATTACTTTACATTTATCCATATTAAATTTCATTTGCCGTTTTGTTGCCCAATCACTTAGTTTTGTGAGATCTTTTTAAAGTTCTTCACAGTCTGCTTTGGACTTAACTATCTTTAGCAGTTTAGTATCATCTGCAAACTTTGCACCTCACTGTTTACCCCTTTCTCCAGATCATTTATGAATAAGTTGAATAGGATCGGTCCGAGGACTGACCCTTGGGGAACACCACTAGTTACCCCCTCCATTCTGAGAATTTACCATTTATTCCTACCCTTTGTTCCCTCTCTTTTAACCAGTTCTCAATCCATGAAAGGACCTTCCCTTTTATCCCATGGCAGCTTAATTTACATAAAAGCCTTTGGTGAGGGACCTTCTCAAAGGCTTTCTGGAAATCTAAGTACACTATGTCCACTGGATCCCCCTTGTCCACATGTTTGTTGACCTCTTCAAAGAATTCTAATAGATTAGTAAGACATGATTTCCCTTTACAGAAACCATGTTGATTATTGCTCAACAGTTTATGTTTTTCTATGTGTCGGACAATTTTATTCTTAACTATTGTTTCGACTAATTTGCCTGGTACAGGCTTACCGGTCTGTAATTGCCGGGATCACCTCTAGAGCCTTTTTAAATATTGGCGTTACATTAGCTAACTTCCAGTCATTGGGAACAGAAGCCGATTTAAAGGACAGGTTACAAACCTTAGTTAACAGTTCCAACAGTTGGAAGAAGCTTGCATTGCAGATGCCCATCTGCAACTGTTCTGGGGACACAGGACTACTGTTTCCAGAGCTGTCAATCCAGCACCTTTCACAGGCTAAGCACAAAATTTATTTTAAGAAAAAAAACTTTACTCTGGAAGACTCAAGAATAATTAAGAAAAAGTAAAAACATATACTGCTTATTATTTCTGTTTCTATGGCATTTGCGGTCTCTCCCGTTGATAGATACTATAATTCATGCAACTAAGTCACAGATTTGGAACGAATAATAAAATTGCGTCCAGTTTTATTGCTTTGCGGCCTAGGTAGTTCAGCAAATATAATTGTGATCACTGTAATCACCCACTACTTGCCAAACATTAGGTCTTTACTAAGTACAAGGAACACAAGAGATAAGAACAGATACTACACTTGACCAGAGCTTGGAGAGGAAAGGAGGCCATTCCCAATATTATAATTGAAACTCTGGCTCAACATGAGCCAGTATTCTCTCTCAACATCCATATCTTGTTAAGGATTGCCTGAAACTACGATGAATGGAGAAATGTTCTTTTTCCACCCTGCTTAAGTGAAAAACTACGAATGTGCTATAACTGAGGACCTTTGGAGCAGACTAGCTTTAATGTTTATTCATCAAGAGTTGACCCAAGCCACTAGCAAACTACAAAATACAAATGATTGCTTTTCATGCCTGCCAGGATTTGAAGATTGTTGCTTGCTATAAGCACACATTTCACGATCATAAATATGCAGCTAATTTGCATAATGCTACCTATTTGCGTACTGGTCCCACAGCGTCTACCCTCATTTCAAAATCTTAGATTCACTACTGAGAACAAGTCCTTATTATCATTAACTTTTTCAAGAAGTGCACACTTTAACCCTGTCACAATTAATCATCCAATGCTTTTGTCTGGCTCCTAAGGAGCAAGCTATCAACATTATTTCAAAACTGCTTAGAATTGTAAATGATCCTTCTGCCTGCTTTCAGGCATTTACTCCGCACACATATTGCACCTTATCATGATAGATAAAGAAATACATACATAAATAAAAGCAGCATGGTTAAAATACAATTTGAGGTTGCTGAAATGAAAGACCCAAAGAACTGTACCTGGATGTGGATAATTTTACCATTTTTACAATACATTCGCTAATTCAGGAAAAAAGTAGTGATGCAATTTTAGAATCCTTAGGATGACCTGAATTCTCAAACTTGTAGGTTTCAGATAAACAAGAAATCTCATTTTTCCTCAGAGCTATTCAAACAGAAAATATATCCAGTTTGCAGGGCAAACCGATCAGTGAAATAATAATGTAATGTATTTGCTATGAAGAAGCAAATCTTTCAGTTTTATGATCAACAAAACCCCTTTAGTTAGTTTTCTTATCCCCGGAGCTATTGGTCATTGTGCATACGATAGGATTTCTAAGACTACAGTAAAAATAAAATACAATAAATTGCAATGGACTTTCGTTCTCTCAATATTCAGAACGAATAATCAATCATTTTAAGTAGCACAGAAACTCTAGTTATAAAAGCAGAGCATGTATGTGCTAACTTTCATATACATCTCTTTCTCATTCTTACCCCTTGTAGGCAGGGTCTGATTGAGCTCTCCGCTGACATCTAGTGATGCCCTTGAGGGAAAAAACTTCAGGAGCAGACTGTGTTTGCACAAAAATGACTACTCTGCCTAGGTGCGCAGCAAGATGGACCTGCTTTACCAAAATGATCAATTTTGGCTGGTTTGGGTTACAAATCACTCTAGTATTCGAATGCGGGAGTACTGAAATGTTGTTCTCCTTACTCTTTGAGTAAAGAGCAGCAGAACTGTGCTTAGCATGCCCTGATTGAGGGGGTCACCCTAAAATGAACTTCACTTGCTAAGCAGGGGGTAGGGATGCCAAATCCCAGTGGAGAGGAGAGTTGGTGGTGACAGGTGTTCCTACCTGGCAGTATAGAATCTGCAGAAAGAGTCCTAAACACCACTTGACCTGCTGCTCTCCAGTGTTTAATGACAGAGCTGATAAGACTCAATTAAGAGTCCTTGCTTCTAGAGCTGTCCTGACTGCTGAGCAAGGCCTGGTCCCCACTAAGCCCCCACTTCGGACTAAGGTACGCAAATTCAGCTACGTTAATAACGTAGCTGAATTCGAAGTACCTTAGTCCGAACTTACCGTGGGTCCAGACGCGGCAGGAAGGCTCCCCCGTCGATGCCGCGTACTCCTCTCAGCGAGCTGGAGTACCGGCGTCGACGGCGAGCACTTCCGGGATCGATCCGGGATCGATTTATCGCGTCTTAACCAGACGCGATAAATCGATCCCAGAACATCGATTTCCTGCCGCCGGACCCTCCGGTAAGTGAAGACGTACCCATAGTCTAGGGGCTAAGCCTTAGACCCTGTTTGAGAACAATGAAAGCAACACAGAAGCTGCACTGACAGTAAGGTTCCCCACTACCTGCTGAAATCACTGAGAGCTGGGTTAAGTGGTGGAACCTCAGAATGTGATATTGCAGCAGCAGAGAGACAGCAGCAGCTGTGAGCCAGTTACAGAGGTGGTGGCAGCAAGGCATTGCTCAATGCCCACCCCCCCATTAACACACCGCTGAACTCTGGGTCTCTGCTAACCAAGGACCACCAACTGTGAGTGGGGTGCCACGGAGGGAAAGGGGAGTGGTGTGATAGGAGGGAAAGGGGAGTGGTGTGATAAGGGACATTCGTTTGTTGGACTTTCACACCGCAAGGTGAGCAATGGAGACAAAGGACACTGCCCAATGCACTATGGGGTGGATTTTTGCCTGTGGTCACATGCTTCTGAATTATGGTTGTGGTGTTTTCCCAAATTAATACTGGGTTCCCTTTTCCCTTTGAATAAACGTTTTATTTTGTTGTACACAGACTCGATGCTTGTGAGAGGGGAAGTACTGCCTCTTACAGGCACCCAGGGTGGTGTTTAGTTTTCACAGGTTACTGGGTGAGGGCTCAAGCCAGTTCTATTTTTTGTTGTTGAGAGAAACCCCTAGACATTGAACTGAAACCCCTAGACCTTGTTGCTGCCAACTCCACTTGCCAGAAGCGTTACGCCCTCCCAATATAAAAATGTTTAGTGCCAAATGTGTTTTAGAGGTGAGAAGATTAATGAATAGATACAATTTTTCTAACAATTACTTACCCTCATTGTTCCTTCTAAAATTTCCACACTGGACAAGTTAAGGGCTTTATCTTGCTCTCACTGAAGTCAATGGCAAAACTCCCCTGAATTCAATGGTGCAGGATCAGGGTCTACAAGTTTCTGGGCTAATAAAAGTGGGTAGGGGCAGTGGCAAAGGAGACAAACAGGGGATGGCAAAGGCTGCTAGATCACAACTCTGACCAAAGTTAAACAAATGTTTTCCCATCAGCAGCAGGAGGCTCCTTGTGTATGCGTGAAGTCAGACTAAAATCAATAGTCCCTCTGGCTTTTTTTCCTCTGCTCTTCTATCACTGAGCTCAGTCACAAAAGCAAAGATAACCTGGACCCACAGACCCACTGTTGAATGTTCCTCCCCACACCATGGAAGTGGAAACAGCTACAAAGAGGGAAGAGCAAAAACACATAAAAAACAGAACTCAAAAGCAAAGATGCACAGAAAAGAAAAAATAAAAAGCCAGCAGAATGACAGAAGAATAGGGACAGAAAAAGACAGAAGGGAAAGAAAAATGGAGAGAAGGTGGCAAATATGCCAGAACAGAGCAAAGAGGAGACAAAGGAGAACCCAACTGCCAATATATTGTAAGAAGGTGCCAAAATAAAAAGACCAAAAAAAAAAAAAAAAAAAAGGCAAACTGATTCAAACAATTTACCAAACAGCACACCTTTAGCCGCATGCGAGTTGAAAACACACATTGGTACATTAGTGGTCCCACAGATTTTTTTTTTGACAAATACCAGGAAAAGCTACAGGTGGTTTGTTTACCTGAAGATTATAGGGATTTCCCTTGTGCCAGCCCCTTTGGTTCTGCTTGATATTTATTTCTAAGTTTAACACTTCGCACTGATTTTATTTCACTTATTGGGGTCCTAAGGTCACCTTGTACTGTAACTGGATATATTTTAAAACAACAACAAAACTGGTGACTTCTGTGATATTTCTCCCTCTTTCCTTTTCATACCCCAGGAATCCTTCCCTCCATTTGCTGAGTCTTCTTCAGGAAGGCCCTGGAATCCATCATGTCTTGAATGTGCTTCAGAGAAGTACATTAAGCAGGCAGCTTTAGCAGCAGTCCCGTCAGTCAAAGGTGATGACAGAAATATGGATTAAGGATTTAAAAAGTGCTTTGACAAGAATTTTAAAAAGCCCAAACAAAAGCTTTGATAAAACTACTGCCCTGTTCATTTCAACTGGCAGCTGCACAAAAGGGTTTTTTGCATCATTTTCTAATCCGAACAGCCACGAGAGTAGCCCTTTTGGAACAAAAAGCAGAGCAGTCGCATCTCTCATTTGCAATGAAAAAAATGTTGGACATATTTTTCCTAGGCACACCTTGCTGCAATGAAATTACAGATTGTTAATGTTAATTTCTACATGCTCACCATAGCAACTAAAGTCAACGTGGATTTAATTTTTTTCCAGCTTGGCTCTGCTTTCTTGAGAACAGCAATTAAAAAAAAAAGTATATGCAGCTCTCTTTCTAAATGATATAATCATACCAAGCAACAATTAAGCTACAACTTTTTATAGCACATACCTGTGATGGCCCATGTGTCTTGCTCGTTTTATATGTCCAACTCCTTTGCAACCTGCAGTAGGGCATCCTCCATGTTCTAAAGCTTCCACTAATTCCAAGGGACCTATTTATCAGGACACACGAGAAATTAGAAAAGATATAAATTTACACACAAGCAGGAATTGGAGGATTACATTAACACATGGAGATGTAAACAGGTACACAGCACACAACTTAAAGTACTTATTTAAATACATTTTGCAGAAGTATGATGGAGACTAATGCAGTATGTTTTAAAGAGGAAATAAAAATGTCCTGTGTAAATGGATCTCTATAGAAAAGCTACATAATTAATAGTCCATAAAAAAGTACACACAATTTAGAGCATTTATTTTAGTTGTAATATCTTTTAGATTAATCACATTGCAGCTGTAACAATGTTATTTAGAAAGAGCAGAGTCAAACTAAGACTTCCTGTTATGCTTAAAGACAGAGATCTGTTCATAATGGATACTGATCTTTGAGGTTCTTAGTTTGAATTTTCCAATAAATGAAGAGGTGGAAATCAATGATGAAGATAACATCAGTAAGAGCAAGTCATAAATGCATTTTTGACAGGCTTACTCCTCTGAACTTTTGGCAATATCTGGTTTTCATCAATGGATAATACAGTGAGGATTGTGGAGGCTTTGAAGAATATGACTGTAGACATTAGGTTTGATACTCAATCAAACAGGCAGTACACGATCCATGATGTCAGCAAGTCAGACACTGAAATTCTCCAGTTTAGCAGATGGAGAAATCTCTTCTGAACATCAGCAAATATGAATTGTTTTTAGTATTTTTCTTTCTTGAAAACACACACACACACATTCAGAGATACACATGGAAGACAAGATTTACTTAAAGAAATCTTCCTAAATGACATACATATTTTCACTCACAGCAAAACAAGATTGTGTGAGAGATATATTTAATTTTCAGCCATATTCCAAAAAAGTGTATTTTTTTAACTCATTTTCCTGTTACACCACTGGAATCAGAGTAACACTGGCTTAAATGGTATAATGGAATGGAGAACTGAGATTCTTATCTTGTTTACATTAAAAAACAAAGTCCATGACCACAATGCAATATTTAAAAAAACAAAAACAAAAAATAAACAACAATGCAATCTGACAGACAGCATACACAGAGCTGGATTTTGTGAGTGAATTTGTGTAGCTGACTTTCTTTCACAACTCAATTGTGCATGTGAATGGCTAACTAGATGAAAACCCTATCTTTCACACACAAATTAGATACAGATGCATTTTGATCATGCATTAGGCACCTGCACTTTGGAACAGCCAGGCCCAGAGTATCCATATGGCTTAACAGGTTAATATTGATCTCACCTCTGATTTAAATAACTTTCAAGGATATTGTTAAGATCCACAGTGCAGCACATTATATAGCAGAAATACTATTCCTATTATGGGTAAGAAGTTTAGTCAAAGTCTTCTGTTCTGCCCTGTCCCAGGTAACAGTCCAGGTGGGACCTGAGTGTTAACTCCAGTGCCAGGAGCAACAAAAAAAGTAAAATTGTTTCTTTGGGTGGAAGTTTGCTCCTACTAACAAGTTCTTACAGAGGTCAGCTTAGCAGTCAGCATTAGAACAATGTTCATCCATGGACAGGATCCTAGATCAGTCTCTAGGAGCTGGAATTGCTGCAAAGTCAGTGCATTCTGTGTAATACCAGGGAAATTTCAGAAGACTGGAAGAGTGCTAATGTTGTGCCAATATTCAAAAAGGACAAGCTGGATAACCTGATTAACTATAATCCAGTTAGCCTGATAACAACCCCAGCCAAAACAACAACAGAAAGGTTGACGTGGGATTAAATTAATAAAGAATTAAAGGACAGGGATATAATTAATGCCCGACAACATGATTTCATGGAAAATAGGTCTTTATCAACCAAACTTGTAATCTCACCAAAAAATGCAATCAGTTTTGTCTGACAAAGGCAACTACATGGATGTAATATGCTTAGATTTTTGTATGGCATCTGACTCGGTACTGAACAGCATTCTCATTAAATATTAGCACCATACAACATCAATACTGCACATGGTAAATGGATTAAGAACTGGCTAACAGAGATCTGAGAAAGTAGTTGCAATGGGGATCATCGAATGTGGGTGTTTTTAGTAATGTTCCACAAGGATAAGTTCTAGGCCTGACGTTATTCAACATTACCGTCTGTAATTTGGAAGTAAATATAAAACCACTGCTGATCAAATTTGTAAAAATCTTAAATGAATCAAACAATACCATAGAATCTCTATAGATAGAAATTCCATGCTTGAATAATAACAGCATAGCAGTAGGAATATACTACTGCTCACCTGACCCAAGACGGTGACTGGGAAATGCTCAGCATGATTAGAGAGGTTACAAAATACAGAAAACTCAATAATAATGAGGGATTTCAACTATTCACATATTGACTGAATGCATGTCACCTCAGAATAGGATGGAGAGATAAAATTTCTAGACACCATTAATGACTGCTTCTTGGAGCAGAAAGTCCTGGAACCCATGAGGGGAGAGGCAATTCTTGATTTAGTCCTAAGTGGCACACAGGATCTGGTTCAAGAGATGAATAGAGCTAAATTGTTTGATAATAGTAACTATAATGTAATTAACTTTAACATCTTTGTAGGGGGGGAAATACCACAGAAACACACCACAGTGGCATTTAACTTCAAAAGGGGGAACTACACAAAAATGAGGAGGCTAGTTAAACGGAAATTAAAAGGGAACAGTCATGAGAGTGAAATGCCTACAAGATGCATGGAAACCTTTTAAAATCACTGTAGTTGAGGTTCAAACTATATGTATACCCCCAAATTAAAAAAAAAATACAGTAAGAGGACCAAAAAAAAAAAAAAAAAGCCACAATGGCTAAACACAGTAAAAGAGGCAGACAGAGACAAAAAGACATCTTTTAAACACTGGCAGTCAAATCCTACTACGGAAAATAGAAAGAAACAAACTCTGGCAAGTCAGGTGTAAAAGTATAATTAGGCAGGCAAAAAAGAATCTGAAGAGCAACTAGCATAAGACACAAAAACTAACAGCAATTTTTTTTTAAGTACATGTGAAAGTAGAATGAATTATATTGTAAAAATAGAATGGATTAAAGAAATGCTGTATGTACCTTTAAGCATAAATAAGAAATGTTGAAATACAGGTGTCAGGAAAAGAAACATTAAGGCATAAACAATGAGTCCACTTAAGCTAATGGTGGAACATTAACCAGAGGTCTGTAAAAGTTAGTAAGGAAATGGAATATGTATGTCTAGCCTCAGGTAAACTTGTCAGTTCTGCTTTCTTTGTTCTCTTGTTAAGTTCACACCCTTTTTATCTGTATAAAATAAGGTAGTGTGGGTCTTGCATGGTGCTCACATTATCTGGGTGTATTAACAGAGCACTGTGCTAATAAACAGAGTGGTCTAACAAATTATGAGTCCTGAATCTAACTGATATACATCAGAAGCAGGAAGCCTGTTATACATTAGTGGGGCCATTGGATGATCCAGGTGCTTAAGGCGCACTGAAGGAAGACAAGGCCATCATGGAGAAACTAAATGAATTCTTTGCATTGGTCTTCACTGCAGAGGATGTGAAAGAGATTCCCACATCTGAGCCATATTTTTTTTCAGGCGACAATTCTGAGGAACTGTCCCAGGTTGAGGTGTCAATAGAGGTGATTTTGGAAACAATGATAAATTAAACAGTAATAAGTCACCACCAGCAGATGGTATTCACCCAAGAATTCTGAAGGAACTCAAATATGAAATTGCTGAACCACTAACTGCAGTATGTAACCTAATGCTTAAATCATTCTCTGTACCACATGACTGGAGGATAGCTAATATAATGCAGATTTTAAAAAAGGCTCCAGAGGCAATCCTGGCAATTACAGGCCAATAAGTGTAACTTCAGTATCAGATAAATTAGTTGAAAATATAGTAACAAACAGAATTATTAGACACATAGATGAAAACAAAATGTTGGAGAAGAGTCAACATGGGCTTTTGTAAAGGGAAATCATGTCTCACCATGCCTCTTTGAGGTGGGGGTCCACAAACATGTGGACAAGGGTGATCCAGTGCATATAGCATATTGGACTTTCAGAAAGCCTTTGACAAGGTCCCTCACCAAAAGCTCTTAAGCAAAGAAAGCAGTCATGAGATAAGAGAGAAGATCCTCTCACAAATCAGTAACTGGTAAAAGATAGGAAAAACAATGAGCAAGAATAAATTATTAGTTTTTACAGTGGAGAGAGGTAAATGATGGGGTCCCCCAAGGATCTGTACTGGGACCAATGCCATTCAACATATTCATAAATGATCTGAAAAAGGGGTAAACACTGAGGTAGCGAAGTTTGCAGGCAATACTAAATAATCAAGATAGTTAAGTCCAAAGCAGACTGAGAAGAATTACAAAGGCATCTCTCACAAAACTGGGTGATTGGGCAAGAAAATGAAAGATGAAGTTCAGTGTTAATAAATGAAAAGTAATGAACGTTGGAAAACATAATCCCAACCATACATACACAATGATGGGGTCTAAATTAGCTGTTGCCACTTGGAGTCATCGTGGATAGTTCTCTGAAAACATCTGCTCAATGTGCAACGGGCAGTCAAAAAATCTAACAATGTTAGGAACCATTAAGAAATGGAGAGATAAGACGACAGAAAATATCATAATGCCACTACATAAATCCATGTTACGCCCAAACCTTGAATACTGTGTGCAGTTCTTGTCACCGCCGCTCAAAAAAAATATTAGAAATTGAAAAGGTACAGAGAAGGGCAACACAAATTACTAGGGATATGGAACAGCTTCAATATGAGGAGAGATTAATAAGATTGAGACTGTTCATTTTAGAAAACAGATGACTAAGAGGAGGATATGACAGAGGTCTATAAAATAATGAATGGTGTAGAGAAAATGAATTAGTAAGTGTTATTTACCCTTTCACATAATACCGAATTAGGGGTCACCCAATGAAATTAATAGGCGGTAGGTTTAAAACAAACAAAGAAATACTACACACAATGCACAGTCAACCTACAGAACTCACTACCAGGCGAAGTTGTGAAGGCCAAAAGTATCACTGGGTTCAAAAAAGAATTAGATAAGTTCATGGAGGATAGGTCCACCAATGGCTATTAGGGTTGCAACCCCATGCTCTAGGTGTCCCTAAACCTGTGACTGCTAGAAGCTGGGACTGGACTAATTGATAAATTGCCATGTTCTGTTCAGTCCCTCTGAAGCATCTGGCACCACGAACTAGCCACTATCAGAGATAGGGTAGTATACCTGATGGACCATTCATGAACAGGAACCTATCCTTGCAACGAAGACCGTTGCCACCTCTGTCCACATATCTATTCAGGGGACAACATCACAGGACCTAAGCACATCAGCCACACTATCAGAGTCTCGTTCACCTGCACATCTACCAATGTGATATATGCCATCATGTGCCAGCAATGCCCCTCTGCCATGTACATTGGCCAAACCGGACAGTTTCTATGCAAAAGAATAAATGGACACAAATCAGACATCAAGAATTATAACATTCAAAAACCAGTCGGAGAACACTTCAACCTCTCTGGTCATTCGCTTACAGTCCTCAAAGTTGCAATACTTCAACAAAAATCTTCATAAACAGACTCCAACGAGAAACTGCAGAATTGGAATTAATTTGCAAACTTGACACCATTAAATTAGGCTTGAAGAAAGACTGGGATTGGATGGGTCATTACACAAAGTAAAACCTATTTCCCCATGCTAATTTTCCCCCCTACTGTTACTCACACCTTCTTGTCAACTGTTGGAAATGGGCCATCCTGATTAATACTACAAAGGTTTTTTTTTTCCTCCTGCTGATAATAGCCCACCTTAACTGATTACCCTCGTTATAGTTAGTATGGCAACACCCATTTTTTCATGTCCTCTGTGTGTGTGTGTGTGTGTGTGTGTATATATCTTCCTACTGTATTTTCCACTGCATGCATCTGATGAAGTGGGCTTTAGCCCATGAAAGCTTATGCTCAAATAAATTTGTTAGTCTCTAAGGTGCCACAAGTACTCCTCGTTCTTTTTGCTGATACAGACTAACACGGCTACCCCTCTGAAACCTGTGCTGATCCAGTATGGCAATTCCTATATTCCATTATTTGTATGTCTATAAAAGAGAAAGGAATCCTGCACCTACACCGAGCCAGCTGAGGGTCAGAGCCAAAGGGCCAAATTCTCTGTGGGTGTAAATGGGCATGGTTCTATTCATTTCAATGGAATTTTGCCCATTTACACAAGCAAAGAGATTAGCCCACTTTGGCAATATCCAAAACTGGGGAAAGTTAAATGTAGATATGGGGAAAAAAGGTGAAAGGAAAAACAAAAATCAGTCCCTCAAATATCTTCTCTATTGATAAGACAAAAATGTATTTATACAGAAGAGGATGGAAAGGTCACTCACCCTGTGCAGCAACCGTAGTTCTTTGAGATGTGTCCCTATGGGTGGCTCCACTTCAGGTGTGCATGAACCCCATGTGCTGACAGGAGACTTTCATTAGCAGCATCTGTTTGGCTTGGGCATGCACCCTACGGACTCTCGTGCCCTATACCAAGGCTACATAAGCTATAGGGCTGCATGAGTGAATCGCCCTCAGTTCCTTCTCTACCACATTGCTTCTACCAGCATCAGCACAGAAGTAAGGATGGCAATACTGCAACCCCCTTACAATAGCCTTGCAACCCTCCCCCATGATCCCCTTTTGGGTCAGGACCCCAATGGTTACATCACCGTGAAATTTAAGATTTTGTAAACCCTATAACCGTGAAATTTACCAAAATGGACCATGAAATTTGGTAGGGCCTACCAATAACTTATTTTGCAATTCCTTGACCACCTTGAGTCCGACACACACTTGTTGAGGTCTTGGAGCTGCTTAAAGTCATCAGCCACAGATGATGGAGGGGGTATCACTGCTTCATCAGGCGATGATGAGAAGATAGTGGATTGAGGAGTAGCCTCCTCATCCTCCCTAGCCTCTTATTCCTCAAACATGTCCTTCTGCTGGGGAATGGTCTGAAGTGACAGAAACTGAACTTCCCTCTCATCCCTGTGCGCTAGGCCCAGAGCCCTAGAAAACTGCTGACAGTAAGCAGCCCAGGGTCCCAGTATGATCATTGCGGGTGTTCATACGGCAGAGGCGGTGGCATCCAGGGTTGATCCCACCACTTGTGATGACTTGCACTGGACTCTTCCCTGTGTCTATGACCCACGTAGAAAGGGTTTGTTTAAGGATGGGTGGGGGAACCCTGTGCAGAGACTGACGAGACTGAATGGACTGAGTGAAAGTCCCCTTTGTCATCCTCCTCAGAGCAGTGGAGGAGCCCCAACTGAAAATGGTGGTGAACTGGTTGGTGCCAATGATAAATGGGAGTCTGGGGACCAAACTAGTCTTGGTATGCGGGATCCTTGGTGCCCCTGATCTGTGAGGACTGTAGTTCCTCTGCTAAAGCTAAGTCCTTCAAGAATCAAAATTCCTGAGGCACCGAATGGGGCACCAGTACCGACATGATAGTCTCTCTGGAAGCCAACAGTACCAATGGTTTAGAACCCTCCACGGGAGAGACTGGTGGAAGAGATGCATCTTATCTGGCAGAATGTTTCTCCTTGTCATCCCCAGTCAATACTGAAGCTTGCTCAGAGCCATGTTTGCTCTTGCAGGAGCTTCTTGGTTTTCCAGCCCTAGCAGCACCAGAGGAACCTTCAGCTTCCATCTGGTATCAGGACATCGTACCAGGTCTAGAAGTTGACGATTCCATGACCGCTGACTTAGGAGACAGAGGTCTCTTGGAGCAGACTCCTTATGGGGCGAGTCACAGCCCCTCTTCTTGGGGCCTCTGAAGGTCTCCGAGGCCTCTCCCTTCTTGGGGGAGTAATGAGCCAAGTTCAAAAAGGATACTAGACCTTCCCAGAGACTGGTGTATGGGGGGGTGGGGGTCCCCCTGATCTGGTTCCAATGTGGGGTGAAGGGAGTGCTCCATCATCCGAAGCCTGTTTGATCTCCTGGTTATTGCTGGCCCTAGATTTCTGGGATAAGCAGAAGTTACACTTCTGCAGAATGTGTGATTTTCCACAGCAGTGAATGCAGTTGGAGTGGTCATCATTCCAAGCCTCCCAGCAAGTGAGGTAATAGTTGAAGCCTGGGGAGCTGGACATACCCTCCTAAGGAGGCAAGTCTCCCTGATAGGAGAAGAAAGGAAAAGAGGCACTCCTCTCACTAAAACAAAAATCTAACTAACCAACAACTAAAAACTACTACTAAGATTAAAAAAGGATTGTAATGAGACGAGGCATGCTGGAAGCGAACAAGTATCTGAGAGCTTCATAAACATTAATGGATATATTTTCACAAAATCCCTGTGCAATGAGGGAATATTATCATTCCCACTTTACAGAGAGGGAGCTGAAGGGCAGAGAAATTAGATCAAACGTATCCACTAATTCTGGGTGCCCAATCTAAGACATCTAGGACCTGATTTTTCTGCTTCCTTAGCATTCTATATTATTGATTTCAGTAGCAGCTGTGATTGCTCAGCACTTCTGCAAATCAGACCCCAGAGTCTCAAGTCAGTCATCCAGAAAATGAGGAACACACACATAAGAAGCTTGGTTTAAGTGATTTGACTAGCATCACATAGAAACACTGTGGCAGAGACAGGGATAGAATCCAGTTCTCCAGGGCAGCCTTGAACTGACTAAGCCATGAGACTGGCCTCTCTCTTCCTGGCAATCCTATGCCTCATTCATTAGACGCCTTCCAACTTCCACAACAAGTGAAAAAAAGGTCCTATACAGCCTCCTTCACTACACAACCTTGATTCATCCACAGAGCACATCCATTTTGTGCAGGAGCTCACAGACTATGTTTGCTCTATGTGCCTGGTGGAATCCCCTTCAAACTGGCAGCTTCAAGCCTCCTTTGCAGGCCTGGAGCACAAAAGGGACTGAGCCTACTTTGAGCATCTGGCACCACATTTTAATCAAGTGCCTTTTCAAAAAGTCTGCACCGTGTTGGGCCTGGAAAACAAGTTAATATTCCAATATGTGGAAAGAGGACGCAGGGGTAAAATCCTGGCCCAACTAAAGTCAATGAGAGTTTTGCCACTGATTTCAGTAAGGTCAGGAATTCCCCACAGGTTGTTAGAATTCCTCTAGCATACGAGTGTAATTCTTATGCATAATTGTTAAATTTCATTTACAAGATCAGTGAAGTCAAAAAACAATTAATTATGCCAAATTTCAAATTATGTGTTTTGTTATAAACGTCACATCTCCTTATTTTATATTCTATATACAAACTGCTGCCTTCCTATGAACTGTGTCACAGAGGAAGCACTACACAAATTACACATGCCCCTTATCATAATTTTAAAATTATACCAGCTTATGATTTCTCTTACTAAGAGGAGGCTGAAGTGGGTGTCCAGTTTTTGCACACCAGCCTGCAGGATGGATATCAGGGCTATCTGCATCAGTCCAATAATCATAAATACTATCCCAGCCATCAAAGTGCACCTAAAAGGAAAACAAAAACCATCAGAAAAATTCTCTATAAAGTCATTTTACCTCAACAATCTTTCAAAATGTTAGACTTTATAATATTAGCTTTTTTTAGAGAAATAACATGAGAAAACTGTAGAAATTATACAGCAGTATAAACTAGGGCCTGGTCTACACTATGAGTTTTATTCAGATTTAGCAGCGTTAAATCGAATTAACCCTGCACCCGTCCACACAACGAAGCCATTTATTTCGAAATAAAGGGCTCTTAAAATCGATTTCTGTACTCCACCCCGACAAGCGGAGTAGCGCCAAAATCGATATTGTCATTTCAAATTAGGGTTAGCGTGGCTGCAATTCGATGGTATTGGCCTCCGGGAGCTATCCCACAGTGCACCATTGTGACAGTTCTGGACAGCAATCTGAACTTGGATGCACTGGCCAGGTAGACAGGAAAAGCCCCACGAACATTTGAATTTTATTTCCTGTTTGCCCAGCGTGGAAAGCACAGGTGATCACAGATATCTAATCAGCACCGGTAACCATGCAAGCCGATAATCGAAAAAGAGCACCAGCATGGACCATACGGGAGGTACTGGATCTGATCGCTATATGGGGAGAGGATTCAGTGCTAGCAGAACTTCGTTCAAAAAGACGAAATGCCAAAACTTTTGAAAAAATCTCCAAGGGCATGATGGAGAGAGGCCACAATACGGACTCAGATTAGTGCTGTGTGAAAGTCAAGGAACTCAGACAAGCCTATCAAAAAACAAAGGAGGCAAACGGTCGCTCCGGGGCAGAGCCGCGGACATGCCGCTTCTACACCAAGCTGCATGCAATTCTAGGGGGGCCCGCCACCACTACCCCACCTCTGACCATGGATTCCGAGGCGAGGGTAATCTCATCAGCCACACCTGAGGATTCTGCGGACGGGGAAGAGGAGGAGGAGGAGGACGAGCTTGCGGAGAGCACACAGCACTCCGTTCTCCCCAACAGCCAGGATCTTTTTCTCAGCCTGACTGAAGTACCCTCCCAACCCAGTATCCAAGACCATGACCCCATGGAAGGGACCTCAGGTGAGTTTGCTTTTTCAAATATAAAACTTGTTTTAAAAGCAAGCGTTTTTTAATGATTACTTTGCCCTGAGGACTTGGGATGCATTCGCGGCCAGTACAGCTACTGGAAAAGTCTGTTAACATGTCTGGGGATGGAGCGGAAATCCTCCAGGGACATCTCCATGAAGCTCTCCTGGAGGTACTCCAAAAGCCTTTCCACAAGGTTTCTGGGCAGTGCAGCCTTATTCCGTCCTCCATGGTAGGACACTTGACCACACCATGCTAGTAGCAAGTAATCTGGTATCATTGCATGACAAAGCCTGGCAGTGTATGGTCCCGGTGTTTGCTGGCATTCAAGCAACATCCGTTCTGTATCTCGCTGTGTAATCCTCAGGAGAGTGATATCGCTCATGGTAACCTGGTTGAAATACGGGAATTTAATTAAGGGAACAGAGGTGGCCGTTCCTACTGGGCTGTTTGCCTGTGGCTGAAAAGAATCCTTCCCTGCAGTTAGCCAAGCACGGGGGGGGGGGAGGAGGAAGGGGGAATTGGCCTAGAGCTTTTCGCGTTTGGCTAGCAGGGATCTTCAGTGATACCAGCCACGTGATGGGGGGAGGGGTAAAGCGATCATCCCAGAGAATTCATGGCGGGGGGGAGGGGGTGTTAGTTTGTTTTCTGCTGCTGAAGGTTAACAGGAAAACTGCAGCACTCAACAGGCTTTGCTTGGTATGTGGGAAAGGAGGGTGCAGAAGCCGAAAGACAATGGCTTACCATGGCCGCATGCAAGCCGAATTCTGTTGCCCGGACCTGCGTCTGTGATCTCTAGCAGCAAAGCCACAGGCACTCAATATTAAGAGGCAAAATGCGACCTTGCACAGAAATCACATGTGCTATGTAATGTGAATAGTGTTGGTCACCGTGAAAGAGTATAAGCATTGTTCTGTAAAATGTATCTTTTTAAAAAATTCTCTCCTTTTTTCCCTCCCTCCAGCAGCTGCAAATTTTTCAAGCCTCCCTCCTCCGTCCCGAAGGCTATCTCAGATAAGACGTCGGAAAAAGAAGACGCGAGACGAGATGTTCGCGGAAATCATGGAATCCACCCGCAGTGAAAGAGCTCAACTGAATGAGTGGAAGGACACGGTTTCAAAGTATAGGAAAGATGCCAGTGAACGTGAGGACAGGAGGGACCAACGTGAGGACATGAGGGGCCAACGTGAGGACAGGAGAGACGCTCGAGATGAGAGGTGGCGGCAGGAAGATCAGAGGAGGCAGGATGCAACGCTGGGGCTGCTGCGTGCGCAAACAGACATGCGCCGGCGTCTGGTAGAGCTTCAGGAACGACAGCAGGATAACAGAGTGCCGATACAGCCCCTCTATAACCTCCCCCCTCACCATGTTCCATAGCCTCCTCACCCAGACGTGTAAGAACGCGGGGGGGGGGGGAGGGGTGAGGCTCCGTACACCCTCCCATTCCACCCCAGTGGACAGCCCAAGCAAAAGGCTATCATTTTTTTAACCTTTTTTTAGTGGCCTTTTCCTTCCCGCCAATCCTCCTCCCTAACCCCACCCGGGTTCTCGCCCTCTTTTTATAATCAATTAATAAATAATAAATGATTTTTAAACTATAGTGACTTTATTTCCTTTGAAAGCAAGCTGGGGGAAGGGGGAGGGTGGGTTCCTTACAGAGAATGAGTCAATAAAGGGGGCGGATTTTCATGAAGGAGAAACAAAGAGAAATTTCACACTGTAGCCTGGCCAGTCATGGAACTGGTTTTCAAAGCTTCTCTGATGCACAGCACTTCCTGGTGTGCTCTTCTAATCGCCCTGGTGTCTGGCTGCGTGTAATCAGCAGCCAGGCGATTTGCCTCAGCCTCCCACCCCGCCATAAAGGTCTCCCCCTTACTTTGACAGAGACTGTGGAGCACACAGCAAGCAGCAATAACAATGGGGATATTGGTTTGGCTGAGGTCTGAGCGAGTCAGTAACGATCGCCAGCGACATTTTAAACAGCCAAATGCACATTGCTCAGCCTGTAGTAGAACAGCTCCTGACTCCTGTCCAGGCTGCCTGTGTATGGCTTCATGAGCCATGGCATTAAGGGGTAGGCTGGGTCCCCAACAATAACTATTGGCATTTCAACATCCCCAACGGTTATTTTCTGGTCCGGGAAGTAAGTCCCTTGCTGCAGCCGTTTAAACAGAGTAGTGTAGCTGAAGACGCGAGTGTCATGAACCCTTCCCGGCCAGCCCACGTTGATGTTGGTGAAACGTTCCTTGTGATCCACAAGTGCTTGCAGCACCATTGAAAAGTACCCCTTGCGGTTTATGTACTGGGTACCCTGGTGCTCCGGTGCCAAGATAGGGATATGGGTTCCATCTATCGCCCCGCCACAGTTATGGAATCCCATTGCAGCAAAGCCATCCACTATGATCTGCACATTTCCCAGAGTCACTACCTTTCGTAGCAGCAGCTCAGTAATTGCTTTGGCTACTTGCATCACAGCAGCCCCCACAGTAGATTTGCCCACTCCAAATTGATTCCCGACTGTCTGGTAGCTGTGTGGCGTTGCAAGCTTCCACAGGGCTATCGCCATTCGCTTCTCAACTGTGAGGGCTGCTCTCATCTTGGTATTCTGGCGCTTCAGGGCAGGGGAAAGCAAGTCACAAAATTCCATGAAAGTGCCCTTACGCATGCAAAAGTTTCGCAGCCACTGGGAATCGTCCCACACCTGCAACACTATGCGGTTCCACCAGTCTGTGCTTGTTTCCCGGGCCCAGAATCGGCGTTCCACGGATAGAACCTGCCCCATTAACAACATGATCTCCCAAGCACCAGGGCCCGCGGTTTGAGAGAATTCTGTGTCCATGTCCATATCACTCTTGTCGCTGTGCTGCCGTCGCTGCCTCCTTGCCTCGTTTTTCTGGTCTTGGTTCAGCATAAACTGCATAAGAATGCGCAAGGTGTTTACAATGTTCATGACTGCTGTCTTGAGCTGAGCGGGCTCCATGCTTGCCGTGGTATGGAGTCTGCAGTGTTCATCCAGGAAAAAAGGCGCGAAATGGTTGTCTGCCATTGCTTTCATGGAGGGAGGGGTGAGGTTGAACCCAGAACCACCTGCGACAATGTTTTTTGCCCCATCAGGCACTGGGATCTCAACCCAGAATTCCAATGGGCGAGGGAGACTGCGGGAACTATGGGATATCTATGGGATAACTACCCACAGCGCAACGCTCAGGAAATCAACTGTAGCCCCGGTACATGGACGCACACCGCCGAATTAATGTGCTTAGTGTGGCCGCATACATTCGACTTTATACAATCTGTTTCCAAAATTCGAATTCTGTACATTCGTATTAATCCTGTAGGGTAGACATACCCTAGATTTTGGGCATTAGTCTGTTTCCACTGAAGGGAAAGGAAGTTTGTTGTCTACTTCAGTGGGAGTAGAATGGGTGTGTGTGTGTGTGTGTGTGTGTGTGTGTGTGTGTGTGTGTGTGTGTTACATTGTCAGGCTCAAAACGTATGAGTACATTTAGATAGTTATAATGTTTATATATATACACACACACTAACACTTTAAATTAAGGGCCAAATTCTGTCCTCTCTCTCAAAAAGGGCTCTAAACATTTAGAACAATCAAATTCCTATTTTAACCAGGAGTTAAAACAATACATAGACTTTGTAAAGGGCCTCTGCAGAAGGATGAATTTCACTATCCCCCAAAACAAAGGGATCTACAGCTCTTGTAAAATTTGACTATTCAGGGTAAGGAATTAAATCAGATGAGAAACCGAACTGTATGATTCTGTAGAAGACAATCACTGATTTTCTTCAGGTTGGGACCAAAGATCTGCAACCCTAACTAACTTACTTAAATTAGTGTACTAATGAAGACCTCAGATCTTTATTTCTTATGATCTTATTTATAAAATGTAAATACAAGACTATTTCAATATACAATACAACATTAATTAAACTGCAAGGATCACAAATATTGACATTTTAATATATTAGACTGGAGATTTTTTTTTGACAGGACCAAACGAATGTGTAGTTTATGCAGAAAATGTGTAGGTGTGCAGATATTACTTTTGATGACTTCACACCCTTTGTTAATTTGGATTCAAAATGAAATGTCAATTGCATTTGCTGCTTGAAATACCATGTATGCATAATACCTCTCTGCACACTGCAGAAAGAAATATCCTTCATATTCATTTAGCTAGCATTCCAGAAAACGCTAGTTAATGGTTAAAAGACTCAATAAGTAAAATGATTTATAAATCAAAGCAAAAAATAACCCAGACATGCAAGTCTTCTGAAAAAACAGCAAATCCTTTAGCAAACGTCATTTGAAATTAATCCAAACAAAAGTCCAGAATTAATATAAGTTTCTATACCGCAGAAGCTCCTGACAGGGAGAAGGAAATCTTTATTTATGTATTCATTCATTCTTTTTAGATTTGCCCTGTCTCACTTTGGCTTTTGCATGGTGGAAATTATAGAGAAAGATTTTATTAATCTATCCCAAATATTTTATGAGCCCTAATACAAAAATCACAGCAATCTTTTGATATTGGGTATTATTAAGTCATCAATATTCTTTTATAAAACAACTTTTATCTCAACTATTCCCAATGCAATTTCCCAACACACTCATCCGTTATTCCTTAGCTTCTATTTCAGCACATCACTGACTACAAAAATAATAGAGATACCCCTTCCAAAGAAATTACTTGTGTATTAATCAGTGAGGAGGATGAGAGTCAGTTTAGCAGTGCATCGATGTGATTCATATCTTCCTGTGCAAACTAGCAAGGTTCTTAATATTGGAACTGCAGTATTTATTTTACAAAACAACAGTCAACATGCTCTAAGCAGGACCTCCAATTTAGAGAAAGAAAGAGAGAGACTGACTTACTTTTATCCTGTGGTCATCAATATCTACAACAGTTGCTACTCTGATAAGTACTGGATTCCTCTTGTCAACTACCTCAAGTTTCATATTTTTCTGAAATCCATGAGATGGTTTCTACAATGAGAGATGATGGGTATTTCAATGAAATGTAAAAAAACTGTTATAAAATATAAGGGCAATCATTCCCCTCCAAAATAAACCAAACCAAAACATAAAAACTGTTGTATTAAAATAACAGACTAGAAAAATAATTTACCTCTCTAGGAGTTTAGTCTCATCATTTCAGCCTCCTATGTAAATAAAATCATCACTAATGCTGTAAGTTTCCCCTAAGCACTCTACAAATGTTTTAAGAGCATTTCCACCTCTATGCAACAGCATATTGCACAATAATTCTACATATTGTATCTCCTTACACTCAAACACTTTCATCCTAGATCAAATGGCACTTTAAATTATGATTACATTTACAAGTTTGCCACAGAGGCCACAGTGTGACCCAAGGGCCCCCTGGGGGCCAACTAATGGATAGCACAGGGATGCATAAGAGTTACAGGAATCCCCTGGGTCTGGTATTTATATAATAGTTCATCAAAGAGTGTCACAAAGTCTCTACTGAAAGCCTGTGTCACAATGGTCAACATCATCTTTGAAAAATGGATGTGCAGGTAGCATGTAAGGAGACATGTTTATATATTAGAAATTATGTTCTTAAGGTCTTGAAGTTAAAGGCAGGTTCCATCAGACAGGTGGTGGGAGACATGTATCTCCCTGCCATTGCGTAACTTACAATGCAAGTCTATCTGCATATGGAGTCAAATGCTAACAAAGTGTTTGTGGGGACATCAGGAGAAGAAAATTAACAGGAAGAGGTGAACAGTGGTGGGGTGGGGGAGCCCCAGTTTACAGGAGAAGGAGAAAGGACAGGTCTAATACATCAAGGGATTCAGTGAGATGCTCTGGCATTCTTGGTCTTATGAAAGCCATCCTGGTTGAAAAATGCTGCGAGGAGGACTTTGGGTAACCAGTTCCTTATTAGACAAGAGGGCATCTTGTTAGGTAAGTTTAGGCTCTAGACTGTGTGTTATGGTTTTATTTTATATGTAATCCTTTGTTTACATTAATCTTACTTGCTTTTTCTCAAATCTTTATTCTTTGATAAATAAACTTAAGCTTGTTTTCACTATAAACATATCTAAGCATTGTGTTAAGTGGAATGGTGATCCAGACGTAAAACTGACAAGTTGATGCATACTATATCGTTGGGACTAGCACATCTGTGAATTCTGAGTGTGTCCAGTGGAACAGGGGCTGGACTCTCCATGGCAGGCCTGCTGACAGCAGTTCTGAGCCCCAGGGTGGAACAGTCAGTGGGCACTCTTCAGGCACGACCAGCGCTTCCACATGCCCGCCCAGCTGCCTTCACCGCCGCCGGTACCACCCTGCAAACGCCTAGGAGCCCTGCAGCCCGCCCAGGCAATTTAAAAGGGCCCAGGAGCCCCAAGCTGCCTTTACGGTTGCGGCGGCGGCAGCAGCTGGGGGGCCCCGGGCCTTTTTAAATCGCCCAGACCCCTGGGCAATTGCCCCTTTTGCCCCCCTGGTCAGCATGCATGCTCCTGGGACATGCTTGGAGAATACTGATCACTAAACTGAAAACTGATGGCAGTGCCTGCATGAACTGAGAAGGGAGAACTTGTGTTGCCTGTGGCAAGTGGAGTTGGGGAGCTGACCCCTGGCAGGCACAGACAGGGCTTCTTCATGCAGGTAACAGCAAGGTGCCTCACAACCCTGGGTATCCCAAAGAAGCATCACACATGGTAATTGTGAATCTGAATAGTCAGTGCTGAACCCACCTTGAAGTGGTACCTCGTGTCCCATGGGGCTTGCCCTGGCTCCATAGGTGCTAGAGACAGTGGAGGCCAGAAGGCCATAGCCCTCCCTACTTTTTAAACAGGGAATTCAGGGCACCCTACTTTTTAAAACCTGGCTGGAGGGAGCATGCTATGGCCCAGGCCAGCTGGCCGGCATCTGGGTCCTGCTCTGCATTATGCCAGGTGCTGGCTGTGACCCATTGTGCCATAGTAAATGCCAGCAGCCAGGTCCTCACCTACCAGCTGCCAAAACCCCAGTGGTAGTCCCTCTCTGTAGTGGGGATCAACTGGGTCTGGGAAGCAGAAAGGACCCATTACCTGAAGGCCTTGGGCTTGCCAGCGGGAGAATAAGGTAAGGAGAGGTGGGGAGGCAGAGTGTTAGACTGTTGGGGGTAGGTGAAAAGGCAGGGGCTCCAGGAGGGTCGGATTGCTGTGAGGGGGTTCTCTCGAGGGCTCTGGGGGGAGGGCCTTGGCTCCCCACTTTTGCAGTCCTTTTGGCACCCATGCCTGGGTCCACTCTGGGCATTGTAAGGTGGTACATGTGGTCACAGTGCCACACAGGTTTGGCACATCCGCCCTCTATAGATGGAAATGGAAAGGTGGATGCGTCAAATGTGAGTGGTGCTGTAACCATGAACATTAGGTCATAGCACCCAAACTGGAGAGCCAGGCCAGCCCCATGAGACAGGAGCCACTGCTGCAGGGTGAGTGCAGGATATACTCACTAACCAAACCTCTCCCCTGCTCCATGCTGGGCCTCATCTTTCCACAACCGCACTACAGAATCCAGTCTTATTCTGCCCCCCACTCCAAAAAAGAAGGTGGCAGGGATGGATGAGGAGGGGGGAGGTTAGAAGATGTGTTACTACCTGGAACGTCTCATGGTCACCAGCCCCACGGCCATGAGTTAGGACTCCCCTCCACACAACAAACGCAGGCACCATATCACTTGGCTTGGCTATTCTGGATGAAAACTCAGGATTTGGCCATGCTTGATAAAGTTTTGTAGTGAAAAGTGTTGTAAGCCAGTAACCAAACCTCAGTGAACTACAGCAGATGGCTGGAATTCTGGGCTAGCACCACATTTCTGCTTTACTTGAATGAATTTCTTAGCAACGTGATAATATTAAAAAATGTTGGACTTGAACCTCAGAAGCTCACAAAACCAGACAGAAGGTCAGCCTTGGGAGCCAAGAATTTGATCTCTAATGTTGGCTCCAATAATGATGCCTTCTGCTTTCTTGAATAAGCCACTTTTCTTTTTGTGCCTGTAAAGTGGGGACAATCATATTCACTCACCTCTCTCCGAGGTGTGCTGGGAGCAGGGCTTTGGAGCGGAGCTCGAGCGCGGAGCAGCTCCGGAGCAGTGGAGCTGCAGGTTTTTGCCTGGAGCTGGAGTGGAGCAGGAGCACAGCTCCAAAGCCCTGGCTGGAAGGACTCATTAGCTAGCTAAGTATTATTAGTATAAATTAGTCGAAAGTCTCAGGATTTATAGTGATAAATTTTTTCTGATTTCTCACAGTAATTTCAAAACTCACATAAAAAAATAAAATATCTACGGTACATTAGCGAATTAATTAAACAAAAAAAAATGGAAGCATGAACACTATGTAAACATTCTCTCACCACTTTAAAAGCCCTTGCAGGTGCAGGTAAAGAACTGGTTTCTTCCAAATATTTTTCCCAAGAAAAATGTTTGGCATGTGGATAATCTAGTAGAAAAAATATAAAAGCAAGGTTTAATGATGTCATAAGTATTATGATGTAACATACATTATAGCACATTAATCTAGAGAATTCATAATAAGGCAAGTAAATATTTGTTATAATACTGTATTTATTCTTTAAATATATAACATAACTACAATAAGAAGCACTTATCTGAACATTCTAGATGTCTATGGCACATACTCCCTATTAATCAAAGAAAGAAATAGAAACCCCACAACACACAATACTGAGTAACCAGCAGCACAAAAATAAACTACAACTGCTCTGGATTTGAGAAGATAAGTAACAAAAATTGGAAGTCTATCCACTTCTATGCATTCAAGACAGTGCTTCACCCTTAATCCGGTATTTTACAGGTTTAAGGTTACTGTGCCAATACACCTCTACCGCAATATAACGCTGTACTCGGGAGTGAAAAAAATCTTACCGCGTTATAGGTGAAACCGCATTATATCGAACTTGCTTTGATCCGCTGGAATGTGCAGGCCCCCCCCCCCCCCAGAGCACTGCTTTACCACGTTATATCCGAATTCGTGTTACATCGGGTCGCATTATATCGGGGTAGAGGTGTACTAATCAGAACCTGATAGTCATATATCAGTTTAAAATACATGTGACCATCTACCAACTTGCATTTTTAAGTGAAGTTGTTTTAACCAAAACTATTATAATATTTTCTAAATTGAGGATATATCTGATACAGACATCATGTGGGGGAGGGGAGGAGGACTGTCATTCTAAGAAAATGGATTTGAGATTATCCTGTTTAATATGCCCTATACCAAAAAAGTGTTTTCTTTTAAAGAACAAGGAGTGCTTGCCCAGACGTTGTATAAGCACTAAATATTTAAGTGTTGACTCATGATATGGAAGTGAATTTACACCAGTATCTTGTGTTTTATGAAGGCTGCTAAATAATAGGTTGCAATTAACTTATTGACAGATTAGACTTTTACAGTACACGTTGAGGTTGTTCTGTAAGTAGCTTTGTGCTCTAGAATTTGATGCCTCAAAATGTTTCATGACTTCCCCAGGCTGCTGAGCAGTAGGATATTTCTGAGCTTGGTAAGTAGGTCTAGCTGGCTAATTACAGTTTTCCATGTTGTCAGGCCACAGATGCCTGTGATCTGTGCTTTCATTATCCTGCATGGCAGCAAAGCTTATTCCCTTAACTTCAAATCCTCTATCTTCAACACCAAATGAATGCAGAATTGGCCAATATACCTTTTATTTTACTATTCTCAGTCATACACAAATTTTTTGTTTTTAAACAAGTTACATAAAAGCTTTTGCAATGGTACCATATTAGTGACATTCGAAAAGGGTTTCTAAACAAGGAATTTCTATTTTCTCACTACAAATGTCTGAAATAACAGTGCACAGGGGTGGGAGAATTGGGGAGCAAAAACTTGACTTTTCTGAGTAAAGATATGTAAGTCACAAACCATCTTCACAGGGAATAGCATGGTATTTGTAATGAGGTCCTACATAGTCACATAGTTGGTGCAGCAGTTCATGTTCTGCAAAAATTACTTCCTTTCACTGAAACTCTCCTACAGGATGCATGAAAAACATGCTGGATATCTCTCACCACAGTTCCCTGATTTCATTTTATTTAAAGAAACACTGCTCTGATTCCTGCAACGTTCCCACACATCGAAAATATAGACCTCCTCCAACTTGCTGATGGCCTCCTAAGTGTGGGCTGAACTTTCCTTCCTGTATATCACATGAAAGTAAATGTACTGTCCGAAATTGCCACACATGTCTCTCGGTGCACTTAAACACTAATGTTATATCTGTGGCTCCTCCAGGTTGAGTTCTATTTTTATGAACAATATTCAGCAGGCTCCCTCAACTCTGGATTTCTGTTTCTGAACACACAATGATCCCCGAGTGCCTCTCCTAGATGCCAACCAAAATGACAGCTGTCTAAGATAAGCCACGAAATCAAATAGGCTTTCCTATTTTCTTTTTATTTTGGTTTCTTAAGTGAATCTCAGACCTTTTAGCTAGGAATTTAGTTTGGGGAACATATTGCTTTTTAAATAATTCAGCCAAGTCCTCATAGTTCATACCTCTCCGCTCCTAAAAGGAACAAGTTTTTGAAGACTACAAATGTATCTTTCCAAACAGAGATGAAGAATGGAAATTTTTATTGAGATTCTTCAACGGCATCAGCATAGAAATATTGCTGAGACCTTTGTACATAAAATTCGTACATAGCATTAAATCCTACATATTTTTCATCAGAGTGGATTCGTCAATTTTCCCACAAATTATCATTTTCCTCTTTTCTTCTCAGACAGACCTCTTGCCTCACTCCTGACATGGCAATCACCTTGTTGTTTCCCCAAATCCAATAAGTCTTTCATTAGATCAGACTTTAATTGGATCAGAATAAGAGCAAACAACCAACAAAAAATGAACCGAGCTATCACTCAGAGGTTTCCTTGGTTACAAGCTACATTCAGCTAACTTCATTCTTGGGTTCTATATCCAAACAAGCTCTAACCAGTGGCAATTATTGCTAGAAGACAAGATTTGTTTTTAAACTCTGGCACACAGACTGTTCCAGACCTTAAAGGGGCAGTAACCACACACAGTCACCATAGTTGTCTAAGTTTTACTTTAACAGACAGAATAACTGACTCTAAATGGCATACGTTCTACAGGAAAGAAATCTCCAAGTTTTTTCCATTGATTCTTTCATGGTTATTTTTATACTGAGTATTCTACAATTACCTACATAAATTTGGAAGACCAACAGGCACTAGAGACCTGTCTTAAAGGAATTTATTAACTTTGCTAAACAGCACTTCTTTTTACAAGATATAGCTCAAGCTACTTTCTACAGAATAGTCTTCATGATCTCCAGCATGGAGGGGAATCCAGTTAATCCAACACATAATATCCCAAACTAAATGCTTGCTTTCTTGTTTTCAGTAAGCACGCTCTCTCTCTCTATTGCATGCTCATTCTCACCTTGGTTTCCTCCCTTTCTGAGAGTCCTTACCACTTTTGTTCCCTTGATTACACAGCGCTATCCACCCATTTATCCACTAGGGCCTTGGCTACACTCAGGACTTCCAAGCGCTGCCGCGGCAGCACTGTGAAGCGCGAGTGTAGTCACGCCGCCAGCGCTGCGAGAGCTCTCACAGCACTATAAGTACTCCACCTCTCTGAGGGGAATAGCTTGCAGCGCTGCAGGCTCTGATTACACTGGCGCTTTACAGCGCTGTACTCGCTGCGCTCAGGGAGGGGCATTTTTACACCCCTGAGCACAGCAAGTTGCAGCGCTGTACAGCGTCAGTGTAGCCAAGGCCTAAGACCCAGATTTTTAAAGGTATTTTGGCATAGCTGTACTCATCTCAGTTGATATAAAAGAGCCTGAAATCTCATTTTCCAAAAGGATTTAGGTACTTGATATATTAATGTTAATGATGCATGCACAAATTTAGTATCTTTATGTTCTGTATTAATGAGACAGTTATCCATCAAGATATTTGGAGATGGTTGAAAAGGAAAACACAATAAAACAGATCACTTGGTTCCTTCTCTTTTGCTTTGCTTTTATCTACATTTTTTTCCCTTCTTATTTCTTTTTGTGTGATAAACTGAATTTACTTACAGGTTCTGGAGTCTTGGTGCTGAAAATTGTGAGAGATATTGCAATGACATGCAATATCTTTGGGGACTATATTGTATTAAATGTTTACAATGGTTTATGTAGGATTATATTCTACTCCAAAGGGAAGGATTACCACAGCTCCTAAAGGAACTAAAAACAATGACAAGTGATTAAGGTTAATCACGGAGACTAAACTATTTAAAGAGTTACCTCCCCCTGGAGTAGTTTGCATACTGGTTCAAGCTGGATTTTCCAGAGACTAGTAGACAAAGAAAGGACTTTTGGTATAAAAGGATGACCTTGAATTTACACAAGGTCTTTCTGCTGATCCAGCAAACAGACAGGACTTTCTGTGCAGGGGGCACGTGGAAGGGTTGGGGGATTTTGACCTACTAGAGCCCCATACGACTGATGGGTGACCTATGGTAAACTTTTAGCATGCATATAGGAACTTCTATTGTTTTTATGTTTTCCTTGTAATGCTTTTACCTTAAGAATAAATGTGCTTGCTTAGAAAGAACAGTGGTAATGTCACCAAGTCCTCGGTGGGGTTAGGCGGCCCAGTGGTTAGCACATATAGTGCTACCTCCCTGAGGGCAGATCTTGTAGTCAAGACCCTCTTTTAATCAGAGGTATGGTGAGGTGGGCAGTAAGGGGAGCCGAGGTCCACCCACTCCACCAGGCTTCGACCCAGGACCCTAGGAGGGTCAACAGTGTTTGGTCCTCAAAGGTGCCCTCTGAGTTATGTCACCGGATCACTTCCTATTGTCTGCTGTTCTCTCTTTCCCCCCCTGCTACCCTCCAGCTTCCAGTTGAAATATAAGGTGACAAGCAAAAGAAAAGGCAATCAAACCTTAAAACCAACTGGGCTCAGCATACAGTCTTAGTCCCTTGTGGAGACTTCTCTGGCACCCTTGTCAGGAGCCTTTCAGGTAGCCTCTCTGTCCTCCTTCCCAGCCTCCCTCTTTCTGAGCTGGATTGCTCCCCTTTCCACCCTTCCTCCAGCTGGAGCGTGCTCTACAGGGCTGGTGCTATCTGGGCCCAGTACTACCCTTTAACCCCTTCCAACCAAGTGTGGGATTTGTATACTCCATTACCAGTAACTTGTAACTTCTTGCAATACACTGTTTATAGCCCTTGGAGAGAAAGCAAAGCACAGGTGCTGGCCTCTAGGCAGTGTAAGGTGGGGAGCTGTACAGCCCTAAAAACTCCTGGTTGAAGGGAGTGGGACAAGGGTCTCTATTCAGTGACAGGCGTTGGCTGCAAATTTGAGATCTGACTGGGAACTCCAGGAGTGGACCACAAAAGGGGTAGGAGGGAGATATGGGTGCAGTTACCTGAAACGGTGACAAAAATGGCAACAGCATATATGCCAGGTGTACAGAGTTGTTGCATTAGACAAATATCTGCATGTGAACCAAATGTGGATGTTAGATCCTTCCACATGGGTTGTCCTCCACTGGACAGAAAGTCTGTCTGTTTGCTGGATCAGAAGGAAGACCTTGTGTAAATTCAAGCTCGTTCTTTTATACCGAAAGTCCTTTCTTTGTCTCGTAGTCTCTGGAAAACCCAGCTTGAAGCAGTATGCAAACTGCTAGCGGGGCAGGGGTGGGGGTGGGGAAGGAGGTGTAACTCTCTAGATAGTTAAGTCTCAGGTGATCCACCTTAATCACTTGTCATTGTTTTTAGTTACTGTAGGAGCTGTGGTAATCCTTCCCCTTGGAGTAGAATACAATCATACATAAACCATTTTATACACTGAATACAATATAGTCCCCAGAGATGTTACATGTCATTCCAATATCTCTCACAATTTTCAGCACCAAGACTTTGGAACCTGTGAATAAATTCAACCTATCACACAAAGAAACAAGGAGAAAAAAATCTAGAGAAAAAGCAAAGCAAAAGAGAACATCAGAGAGAAAGGGTAGTAAAGAAGTTGCCAGGCTATTTGTCTCATTCTATTTCACTTTTCAACCATCTCTAGGCTTTTTCCTGAGTATATCTTGTATGGATAACTGTCTCATTAATACAGCACAGAAAGATATCAAAGTTGTGCATGCATCATTAAATTTAATATATCGAGTGCCTGTAAAAAGACCACTTCAGCCCCCTCCAAATACCAATTCTTAATTATAAGTAGAGTCTTTCAATGGAGTAGTTATAATGTGTGTTATGAGCCTTGGCCAATGCTGCTGCTAGCTACATTTTCCTTAATTCTTTCAATTGTGTAGTGTTGAAATGCAGTACAAACCTGGAGGGGTGATGAGAGTTCTTCTATGTTCTTTACACCATCCAATGGGATGAATGTGTGGGCTAGCTGCCTCACACCTGGAGGGGAAAAAATGATTGAAAAATGCATTTATCATTGTTGTCTGGGCATGCACACACGTTTTTCCCCCTCTAAAAATGCAGAATTATTTAACAAATCCAAAATAAATTATGATGGATTCAACTCAAAATATAAATTTTAACCGTAACAAAAACATACCAATATACTTCATTCAATCTTACCCCATATGAGTGAGTATAAGATCTTTGCAACACTTCTGAAAGGTCAATAACCCAATTATACTGGACCAATAAGGACCGCAAATTCCAAGGAAAACTCCTCCACTGAGGAGCTCCCCGCAACCAGTTCCCACACATTCAAATCTTGAGATTCTTAGCACAAACATGTCAGCTGATCTCAAGCATCCCAGTAATGCATTCAGAAAGAATAGGGGTCTTGTGAGGTCACTCTGAGGGGTTCAGAGTGTGGGAGAGGGTACGGGCTGTGGGTGTGGGCTCCGGGCTGGGGCCAGAAATAACAGGTTTGGGGTGCGGGAGGGGGCTCTGGGCTGGGGCAGGGAGTTGACGTGCAGGGAGAAAGTGAGTGCTCCAGCTGGGGCTGAGGGGCTTGGGGTGCAGAAGGGGGATCGGGGCTGGGGTCGAAGGGTTTGGAGTGTGGGAGGGGGCTCAGGGCTGGGGGTTTGCAGGCTCTGGGAGGGAGTTTGGGTACAGAAGGGGGTTCCGACCTGGGGCGCAGGAGGGGGCTTGGGGTGCCCGCTCCGGGCAGTGCTGACCTCAGTTGGCTCCCAGGAAGCAGTTGGCATGTCGCGCTGCTCCTAGGCAGAGGGGTAGCCAGGGGCTCTATATGCTGCTCCCACCCGCTGGAGCCACCCCCACAGCTCCCATTGGTCACGGTTCCTGACCAATGGGAGCTGCGGAGTCGGTGCTGGGGATGGCGCGCGGAGTTCTCTAGGAGCTGGAGGGACAAGCCGACCGCTTCCTGGGAGCTGCGCGGAGCCGGGCACAGAGCCTGCCTACCCCACTGGCACTGCAGCCAACCAGACTTAGTGGCCTGGTCAGCTGTGCTGACTGGAGCCATCGTGGTCCCTTTTCAACAGGGCATTCCGGTTGAAAACCAGATGCTTGGCAACCCTAGTCTGCCCATGTGGATCATACTGTAAGGTTGAGGTCTATATGATAATATCTATTTTCCTTCACTTGGTTAGGAAGTCTGGAAAGTGCCAGCATCCTACAGGTTAATATTTCTCTCTCTCTCTCTCTCTCTCTCTCTCTATATATATGAATAGCAAGGCAAGTAAAAAAAAAATCAGTTTGTTATTCTAGAGTATCCAACATTCTTATCTCCTATGGAACACAGAGGAGTTTCGCTGTTATTATCATAGGGAGGAGGACTTCTGCATGAGTTGAAGGTATATCAGATTACCAAACCCTGATGTCTAAACATGTCAGATCTCTTACCATATTGCCTAATTCCTCATTTCCTCCACACAGAAACCACTTATTGATTTCAATGGGGAATTGAGCACACAAAAGAACACAGGACTGAACCACTGACTATATTATGATAACGACATTGACTTTGAGCTTGTGCTACATAAAGCAAAAGTAAAGAAATATTTTCATATTCAGAATTTAAAGAAAAGACCTTAAAGTATACTGATGTTTTAAAAATGATTTTACATGACAAATAGATGAAGTCCAGTGTAGGTGTATTTAATTGTGTGCGTTAAATAATAGAAATGCAAGCAGGGTGTCTCATTACTGTCATCACACAGCAAGTACTGTTCCAGACTTCTACTTATAGATTTCAGACCTAATGCTGAAATACCTCTCTAGGGTAATTATTTTTTGATCAATTTTTTTTTACAAAACAAAAATGAACAGCTGCACCAGTATTTCTCTATGCCAAGTTCAACTATATCAAGCCTTAGAGGAAAAAATACTCTCTAGAAACAAAGGCTTTATGACAACAGCAAAGGATGCAATCGATATCAAGTGTACCAACATTTTGTCCTTTACAAAAAAATGTACAAATATGCTTTATGTATTTAAGTTTATTATTTATACAGCACTTTATTCCACTTTAAAACTGCCCTGGTTTTTGATTTTGAAAATATGGTACTTTTGTGTCAAGACTTTTTAGGGTTGTTAAGTTCCCAAAGGTTCATATTCTATCTCCGTTAGTTGGTCTTTTACACCTGAGTCAGAAAAGCTTCTGGAGCAGATCAAAGAAAGGCAGAGATATGCCTCTTTCAAATGCATCTCTCTCTCTCTCTCTCTCTCTCACACACACACACACACACACACACACAAACCCCTTCTCTCTACAGAGACTTCAGAGAGGAGAGCAGTAAAGAACAGAAGGACTAACAGGTATTCTCTCTCCCAAATCCATCAAGGGGCGGGGGGGGGAGAGGGGAGGAGGGGAAGTTGCACAGACTGAGCCATTACCTCATTGGACTCATTGCATTGATGCTGCCTGAAGAGCTTTGGAGTAAAATATTCAAAAGCACATAAGCTACTTAAGAGCTTTCACTTTCCACTTTCAAAAGACTCCTAAGCATCTAAGTCACTTCTGATACCGAGACATAGTCACTTTATTACTGTCAGATGAGAGTAAAACAAGTGTGAGAAAAATGGTCAGTTTTTTAAAGTACCCTATTACCATTGCCTCTGTGCACCTTACTGTCATTTTAAAAAATGAGAAATAGAGACTAATAAAATGGCCAACTTTTATCTGAAGTAGGACATACAGCATTCTTTCATAAATAATCATCTCTCTTCTAGACAGACAGCTGTCGTCTAGTAGACTAAGCACATAACTTGAAGTCAAGAATGCTAGATTCTATTCTAAATTTTGTCACTCAGGCCAGTCATTTAGAGTTTAAGGCCAAAAGAAACCACCAGATTATCTACTCTGACCTCCGGTAAATCACAGGCCAACCAATACCACCCAACACATTAAACTCTCCACTCAAAATACAGCCCACAAGAGAGTAGACTATTGAGTGCCACAGGCACAGAACAGGAGGGACCAAGGTACACCAGTGCCTCAGGCCCTCGCAGTGGCTAAGAACGGTTACTTACCTTCTGTAACTGTTGTTCTTCGAGATGTGTTGTTCACGTCCATTACACATTAGGTGTGCGCGTGCCGCATGCACAGTCGTCGGAAACTTTTTCCCTTAGCGGCTCCCGTCGGGTCGGCAGGGCCCCCCCCTCCCGCCAGAGTGGCGCCCCGCTCTAGGGTATATATATCCCTGCAGACCCGAGCCCTTCGGTTCCTTCTTGCCGGAGACTCCGACAGAGGGGAAGGAGGGTGGGAAGTGTAATGGACGTGAACAACACATCTCGAAGAACAACAGTTACAGAAGGTAAATAACCGTTCTTTCTTCTTCGAGTGATTGTTCACGTCCATTACACATTAGGTGACTCCCAAGCTTACCATTGGAGGTGGGTAGGAGTCAAGGTACAACTGACTGTAGCACAGCCCATCCAACCACTGCGTCCTCTCTGGTCTGATGGTGGATCGCGTAGTGGGCTGTGAACGTATGCATAAAGGTGGCTGCTTTACAGATTTCCTGGATAGGAACTTGTGCCAAGAAGGCCGTCGAGGACGCTTGGGCCCTAGTCGAGTGAGCCTGGATCTCTGGGGCCGGAACGTTGGCGAGCTCATAACACGTGTGTATACAATGCACAATCCATGCTGATAAGCGCTGTGTCGAGATAGACAGGCCTCTCATACGTTCCGCAACGGCAATAAACAGCTGAGGTGTTCTGCGGAACGACCTGGTCCTCTCCAGATAGAACGCCAATGCCCTCCGAACATCGAGGGTATGGAGGCTGCAGTGGCAAGGGTCCGTATGGGATTTAGGGAAGAACACCGGTAGACAAATGTCCTGCCCCATGTGAAACTGCGAGACCACTTTTGGGAGGAATTTGGGGTGCGGTCTCAGTTGCACCTTATCCTTATGGAAAACTGTATAAGGGGGTTCTGAAGTGAGGGCCCTCAATTCCGATACCCTCCTGGCCGATGTGATGGCCACGAGAAACGCCACCTTCCACGAGAGGTGCATGAGGGAGCAAGTGGCTAGGGGTTCAAAGGGAGGTCCCATGAGCTTAGTTAGGACTAGGTTCAGACTCCACGCAGGGACCGGTGGGCGCGAGTAGGGAAACACCCTCTCCAGCCCCTTGAGGAATCGGGCTACTGTGGGGTTGGAGAACACTGACACTCCCAACTCCCCCGGGTGGAACGCCGATATGGCAGCCAAATGCACTTTAATCAAGGCGGGGGCGAGCCCCTGATGCTTGAGGTGCAGTAAGTAGTCCAGGATCAATGGAACTGAGGCCTGCAGAGGCTGTATGTGCTGAGGCTCGCACCAGTGGGAGAACCTCTTCCATTTGGCCAGGTAGGTCACTCTTGTGGAGGGCTTCCTACTAGAAGGAGAATTTGCTGAACCTGGTGAGAGCACCTGTGTTCCGCATCGTTCAGCCAGAGAGATACCACGCCGTGAGATGTAGCGACGATAGGTTCGGGTGGAGTAGGTGACCCCTGTCCTGTGTGACTAGGTCGCGATGGAGCGGGAGGGTAATCGGGTCAGCTATGGACAATTCCAGCAGGGTCGTGAACCAATGCTGTTGTGGCCACGCCGGGGCGATAAGGATAATTGTCGCCTTGTCCCTGCGGGTCTTGAGGAGGACCTTGTGGATGAGCGGGAATGGAGGGAAGGCATACTTCAGGCTCCCTCCCCACGGAATCGCGAAGGCAACTGCCAACGATCCCGGCCTGAGGTTCTGAAATGAGCAAAACTGAGGGCATTGTCTGTTGTCCTTGGTGGCGAAAAGATCCACCCGGGGAAAGCCCCACCTCCGGAAGATTGAATGCAGGACGTCCTGCCTCAAAGTCCATTCGTGCATGTGGTAGGATCAGCTGAGGCGGTCTGCTAACCTGTTTTGGATCCCTGGGAGATACGTTGCAATAAGATGAACCGCATGGGCTATACAGAAGTCCCATAATTGGAGTGCCTCGCGACAGAGGGGAGAGGACCGGGACCCGCCCTGCTTGTTTATATAGAATAGGGCGGTAGTGTTGTCCGTCAGAACTGCCACGCTGTGACCTTCTACGGTGGCGTGGAAAGTCTGACAGGCGAGGCGAACCGCCCTCAGCTCCTTCAGATTGATGTGAAGCAACCTGTCTTCCCTGGACCACAAGCCTTGGGTCCGCAGTTCCCCCAGGTGCGCCCCCCAACCCAGGTCCGATGCATCTGTTACTAAAGTCAGAGTGGGTTGTGGGGCAGCGAAGGGGATCCCCTCGCAGACCTGCTGTTGATCAAGCCACCAGCGGAGCGAGCTCAACACCCGAGCCGGAATCGTCACCACCAGATCCAAGGGGTCTCTGTTGGGGCGGTACGTTTGGGTAAACCACAACTGCAAGGGTCTGAGCTTTAGGCGGGCACGTCTGACTACGTGTGTGCAGGCTGCCATGTGTCCCAGGAGCTGCATGCAGCACCTTGCCGTTGTCGTGGGAAATTTCTGGACGGAGCTTATGGCCCCTTGAATTGCCAAGAACCGCGACTCTGGGAGACTTGCCCGCACGGTCGCCGAGTCCAGGACTGCACCGATGAAGTCCAGTCTCTGTGTGGGAGTTAATGTGGACTTGGGCACGTTGACCAGTAGGCCGAGCCTGCCGAACATCTGTAAGGCCAGCGTCACGTGAGAGCGGACCTCAGCCTCCGACCTGCCCGCGAGGAGCCAGTCCTCTAAGTACGGGAACACGTGCATCCTTCTTTTCCGAAGGAAGGCTGCTACCACGGACGTGCATTTCGTGAACACTCGCGGTGCCGATGCTAGGCCAAAGGGCAGGACCGTAAATTGAAAATGGCGCTGGTTGACGGTGAAGCGCAGGAACCGCCGGTGGGCCGGATTGATGGCGATGTGAAAATACGCATCTTTCATATCAGGGCAGCGTATCCAGGGATGGGATAATAGTTCCAAGGGAGACCATACGGAAACGCATTCTGACCAGAAACTTGTTTAGTCCGCGCAGGTCCAAAATGGGACGGAGGCCTCCTTTTGCCTTGGGAATCAGGAAGTACCTGGAATAGAATCCTTTTCCTCTTAGGTCTGGTGGGACCTCTTCCACTGCTCCCACTGTGAGGAGGGTCTGCACCTCCTGCATGAGAAGTTGCTCGTGAGAGGGGTCCCTGAAGAGGGACGGGGAAGGGGGATGGAAGGGAGGGAGCGAGGAAAACTGTAGGGTATAGCCCGCCTTCACTGTGCGCAGGACCCAGCGGTCCGATGTTATGCGCGACCATGCCGGTAGAAATGGGACAGGCGGTCCTTGAAACTTAGAGGTGGATCCGGCATGGGATGTGGTACGCTGTCCTCGAGCGTAACTTCAAAAGCCTGGTTTATTCCCTGGCTGCGGCTTGCCCTGGCCGTGACCTTGGCCTTGGTTAGGCATATTCTTAGGTCTTAGCCTGTTATCCCTGCCACGACGGCGGTACGGTTCGTGCCGAGGGCGAGGGTGGTACTGCCTCTGTGGTGGCTGAGGCTTAAAGGGCTTGCGCTGTGTCACCGGGGTATGCATTCCTAACGACTTTAGGGTCGCTTGCGAGTCCTTGAGGCTATGTAGCCTGACGTCCGTTTGGTCTGAGAACAAGCCTGACCCTTCAAACGGGAGGTCCTGCAGGGTGGTCTGCACTTCTGGCAGAAGGCCTGAAGCCTGTAACCATGCCGAACGCCTCATCACTACCCCTGACGCGATTGTCCTAGCCGCTGCATCAGCTGAGTCGAGGGAGGCCTGCAATGAAGTTTTGGCCACTGCCATCCCCTCGTCCACCAGGGCTGTGAACTCTGGATGTGCGTCCGGAGGTAGGGATTCTTTGAACTTGGAGACTGATGCCCAAGAATTAAAATTGTGCCTATTTAGAATCGCCTGCTGATTAGCAATCCTCAGTTGGAGGCCCCCAGACGAATAGACTTTCCTCCCGAATAAGTCCAAGCGTTTCGCCTCCTTGCCCTTGGGCGCAGGGGCTTGCTGGCCATGATGCTCTCGTTCGTTGACCGCAGAGACTACCAGCGAACAAGGAGACGGGTGCAAAAAGAGGAAGTCAAACCCTCTAGATGGGGCGAAGTCTTTTCTCTCCACGCCTCTTGCAGTTGGTGCACTGGAGGCAGGCGTTTGCCATACCGTCTTATAGTTAGACTGGACTGTCCGTATAATCGGGAGAGCGACTCTGGAGGGGCCCTCCGGGCTCAGGATGTCGACCATAGGGTCCTCCTGCTCTACAGTCTCCTCTGCTTGCAAGCCCAGATTGAGGGCTACCCGGCGAAGCATCCTGGTACGCCCAATGATCAATTGGGGGAGGGCCAGACACTGTTGTGCCCGCCACTGCCTCGTCCGGTGAGGAGGAAGAGGTCGGGGCCTTTTGCCCATCCTCACCTTTCTGCAACCCATCATCGACTGATTGTTCCTCTGGGGCCTGTCCCATGGCGTGGGACTGGGACGGTACCGTGCTCGGTGCCGAGTCCACTCCCTCCCGCTCCTGCGGTCTAGGGATCGTTGCCTCCTTGTGAGAGGGCGGACGGTACCGCAGAGAGCGGGATTGGTACCCTGAAGGCCCAGATCTCGAGGCCCTAGATGGGGGCTGTCAAGGCTGGATCCCCACTTTGAACTTTAGGGTACAAATGTAGGGGCCTGCATGAAAACTTCTAAGCTTAACTACCAGCTTAGCTCTGGTTCCGCTGCCACCATTTCCCAGTTAGATTCCCTTCCTGGGAAGCCCTGAGAAAACTTTTCACCAATTCCCTGGTGAATACAGATCCAAACCCCTTGGATTTTAAAACAAGGAGAAATTAACCATTCCCCCTCCTTCCTCCCACCAACTCCTGGTGAATACAGTTCCAACCCCCCTGGGCTCTACAACAGGGAGAAATTAACCATCCCCCCTCCTTCCTCCCACCAACTCCTGGTGAATCAAGATCCAAACCCCTTGGATCTTAAAACAAGGAAAAATCAATCAGGTTCTAAAAAGAAAGCTTTTAATTAAAGAAAAAGGTAAAAATCATCTCTGTAAAATCAGTATGGAAATTAACCTTACAGGGTAATCAAACTTAAAGAGCTCAGAGGACTCCCCTCTAGTCTCAGGTTCAAAGTACAGCAAACAAAGATAAACACTCTAGTAAAAGGTACATTTACAAGTTGAGAAAAACAAAGGAAAACTAACACGCCTTGCCTGGCTATTTACTTACAAGTTTGAAATAGGAGAGACTTGTTTAGAAAGATGTGGAGAACCTGGATTGATGTCTGGTCCCTCTCAGTCCCGAGAACGAACACACTCCCAAACAAAGAACACAAACAAAAGCCTTCCCCCCCCCAAGATTTGAAAGTATCTTGTCCCCTTATTGGTCCTTTAGGTCAGATGCCAGCCAGGTTACCTGAGCTTCTTAACCCTTTACAGGGAAAAGGATTTTGGAGTCTCTGGCCAGGAGGGATTTTATAGTACTGTACACAGGACAGCTGTTACCCTTCCCTTTATAGTTATGATAGGGGCCCTTGCTGGTGGTAGGCCCAGGGTGTCCAGAATGGCCATTGGCTTAGCTGGCCCCATTGGGGATGGCCAGAGGCTTCGTAGTCTCTACTAGCCTGTGCCCTATGGGCATACCCGCCGTACCGGCCCAAGTCAGTCTCCGACACCACGGACGGTGATCTGGAAGGCCACGGCGGAGCTGTGGAATGGTGCCGGTCCAGGTTTGGGGAGTAGTGTCTCCGTGACCAGGACCTGGAGCAGCGTCTCGCCGACCTGGATCGGTACCGGTGACCACGGGACCGGGAACGACTACAGGTGGTCCGTCTCAGGGAACGTGTAGCCGACGCCCCCCGGTGCCGACTCACGTATGGCTGCTGAGTCGGTGCCGACCGCTTACTGGGGCCCGACGGCTGTGGCACTTTCTGCGCGGAGGGCAACCGAGAGTCCACCGAGGCGGAACTCGACCAGGACCAGTGCCTCGAACGGTGCCGAGATGGCGACCGTGATGGGTGCACCATCGCCGGCTTGCCTCTGGGTGGCAGTCTCGGCGGAGCGTCCTTAGTTTGCGGAGGGCCCTCAACGGAAAATGCAATGAGGTCTTTTGCTGCCTCAAATGTGTCCGGAGTGGAGGGCTGTTCCAAGAGCTCCTCCAGCCCTTCTTCCTCAGTCGACGCGCCTATCCCGGGGCTCGACGGGCCTTTCAGCACCGGAGCCACTACCGGGGCCTGTGCCGGGGCCGTGCCGGCCTTAGGCGCACTCGAGGTCTTCGCTGGCACTGCCCTCTTATACGGGGAGCATCCTCGGGCCTTGGGTTGGCCCTTCAATTTTGTCGGCAAAGACGACCGGTGCCGTAAATGCCCCCGTTGGGTCGGTGCCGTGGGCTTCGGGTGACCCGCCGGCGCCGGTTCCCGAACCGATGCCGGGGCGCTCCGCACTGAGGCAGACGGTGCCGTCGAAGTGGAGGGCTGTAATGCCATCTCCATGAGCAGCTGCTTGAGGCGAAAGTCTATTTCTTTCTTAGTTCTGGGCTTAAAGGCCTTACAGATCTTGCAGCGCTCTTTCTGGTGAGTTTCCCCCAGGCGGCGGAGACACGAGTCGTGGGGGTCGCTCAATGGCATAGGTTTACGGCACGTGGCACAGGCCTTGAAGCCTTGGGTGTGCGGCATGCCCCGCCGCCCAGGGACGGTGCCGGGGTTGATCAAACAACCATAGCAAGAACTTCAAGTACCTAATGAACTGTTAACTACTAAGCTTAACACTAACAACTAAAGAACTGATAACTGTTGCAGATAACACTAATGACTATGCTAAGGGACACTCTCAGATGAGAGACAGAGTTGTTCCAACGCCGCCACTGACAGTAAGAAGGAACTGAAGGGGTCGGGTCTGCAGGGATATATATACCCTAGAGCGGGGCGCCGCTCTGGCGGGAGGGGGGGGCCCTGCCGACCCGACGGGAGCCGCTAAGGGAAAAAGTTTCCGACGTCCGTGCACGCAGCGCGCGCACACCTAATGTGTAATGGACGTGAACAATCACTCGAAGAAGAAGCAAGATATACAGAGATTATCCTGATAAGTGACCCTCACCCACAACTGCAGACAAAGGCAAAAAAAAAAAAAAAGCAAGTTGCAGCCAATCTGACCCGGGAAAAATTTTTTTCCCAACCCCTCAGCTTTGTAAAACACTTAATCCAGAAGCACTATACAAAAGCAATGGGAAGGTTAGTAACTAGTAATATGAGCTTGAGTACATTGCCTCTGCAAATCCACTGTCTTGAACCATAGTGTGGCAAGCATGGGATCTTTCATAAAGCAGTGCAGTTGTGGCACGTACATGCCCAAATAACAGATCCTAAAGTTCAGAACAAGATTATAAAGGTCATACAAATCATATCATGTAAAACCTGTCTCTGCTAGTGCCAGTCCCAGTGTTCATAACCACAAAGGCACCTGGATACCCCCTACCCCCACAGTAAATAATGTTGAGCCAAGAAGCCACTAACAAGAGCCAAAACCATCACTGAAAGCCAGTTGGATCTATAATAGAACAAGAAGAACAGAGAACAAACCACAATGTTGTTTCTTATTTTTATAAAATCTAACAATTTTAAAATGTGGCTAAACAGAACAAAAATGCAAAAGGTAAATAAATGGAGAGGTGGCTTCATTGCCAGCAGTTTATCATGCTAAAGAAAGAGCTGAAGGTGGTTGGGACTCTGAATCCCTTTATAGACTATTTTCAAACGTCTGGATCCATAAGGGAACATACAGATATCCAAACTTTCCATATGGGGGCAAGCGAAGATATGCTCATGACAACAGGTCATGCACATTCTCAAGAACAGGGCACTACAGGCACAACTCTGGAGGAAGAAATATTATTTCTTCTATCATTCATATTAATTTTCCCTTTGATTTTTGTCCTGCATTTCACTATTGCATATCCACAGCTCAATAAGTAAATTCAGATTGTAAGAGGCAGAAACTAAATCATTGTTAATTCTTTCCAGAAAAAAATATTAAATAAAAATGTGTCTTCATTATGAGGTATGGATAGCACTGTTTTATTTTATAACTAACCCATTTTTTAAAAAAATATGCTAAATGTGTTACATTATTTTTGCTGTTCTGAATTAACTGCCGATTTCCCCACTGAATAAAATTTTATTTTGATATTTAGGATTTGCGCCAGAAATAGTAGTATTAAATGTAGATACTATTGCATCTAGAGCAGATATTATTTTGCTAAACATTGGAATTTCTATAAACACCCATAACAGTGCATTATAATTAGCAAATAGAACTACACTGTAAGAATGGCTATCTGTACAACTTTTCTGACACTATCATACTGATATACAGTAGTCAAGTCAGCCACACACAAAAAAGAAGCCATCTTATAGCCCCATCTAGTGCTTCAGTGCAAGCATTTCACCATAAATATTATATAAATACCAAACATGTTCAAAACTGGTAATGCTCCAGGTAATTAAAAGAATTTACTGTACCTACATTATCCTTTGGTCTTTTTAATCCAATGTGCTCCCCTCAAAAAAAGTGACTCCTTTTCGAGCAATGATGGAGCAGACTTGATCATGTCAGAAGAGATCAGAAGTAGATCATAAAAGTCAGGCAGAGCCATTTTTAAAGGGGTATGTCCCATTGGTTACCAAACAAAATAGTAACTGGTGGTGTAGAGTGTGTGGATGTGAGCCTTTTGCGTAGGGCCATTCCAAGTGTTCATTCTGCTCCCAATAGCTCATTCAGGATAGGACACAGGAATTAGACAAACAATCTACATCTACATTCTGGCTTTCTTTGTTGCTAGAGATGCAATAAGGGGGCAGAGTTGTAGTGACTGTGCAGACGTTCCATGAGTCAATTGGTCTGCACAAGGCAGACAAACAGAATGGCTCAGTGGGGCCTCGAGCCACACACTGGGCAACGACTGCTCTTTGTGGATAGTCTAAAAAGCTGTAACGTTATCTACCTCCAGTGCCTGTCTCCAGGTTCCAGCAGGAACTCTCAGCCATTTTTATTAGTCTTTATATAACAAATATATAACAAATCCTAACACAGACTGTTCAACCAGGAAACATCCTCAAGTTTTAGATTACACATTCAGTTTCACCATTGACTTCAATGAGAGCAGTTAGGCCAACATAACATTTGAAAATTCCATCCACAGGAAAGGAGATGATTAGTTAAGGATTACAGCCTTAAATCACACCTGTTTTCTAACTTTTTCCTTCTACTGACTACTCTGTAAGAGAACAAAACTCTCATGGATCACATCCCCTCCCAGCCTTTCATTGCTGTTCACCAGGAGCACACAGTAGATTAGGAACACCTCTATTAAGCCATTCAGGATATTCAAAACTTTTCCCTTTTCCTCTGACCACCACTACCACCACCACCTTGATGAGTCACAGCAACTACACATCTACGCTGTCTGCCTTGCCGGCCCAAAGCCTGGTTAAAAAAAACAAAAAACAAAACAAAAAAAACAAAAAATGACCAGATACCATTACAATGTGGCTTTCATCTCCAAACTGAATGTTAGAAACAGACCCCAAAAAATGTCAGGAATATGCATTGATTGGTTGCCCTAAAGATAACATATGGACATCTTTCAGTGTTAATGCACTTGGTAGAACACTCTTACATCACATTTATGACTTTGGTTTCGTGTCACACCCAAGAGATGTTCCATGTCAGGGCTGAGGCATTGACTCAGTTCTGATTCAAAAGGAGTACTGGATCACCAACACCCGTTGCTTGAGCAATGAGCCCTGGTTGCACCTTGGGAAACTGTTATTTAAATATCTGATTCATTAAAATACTCACTATCCTTGGATCGTTGTTACTCTCATATAAACTTTTAAAAATATTTAACCCTAATCATTATTGGGCTGCATTAGTTGTGAATATTGCATGCATTAATCAGAATTATGTTTCAAATACAGAAAAGCTATTTTGTTACTTCTTAAAATATGAAGAATACATCTGCATAAGTAAAAATTACAGGTGCTTTATCCTGACATGATAAAGTTTACCCCTGGCACCTATTGTTCTCATAGAAATACCAAATGTTCTGTCATTTCTAGATAAGAAGGGGGGAAATGGATAGGTTTCCAGAATGCAGAGCAAATTTTACTTTCCTGAATATAAATATTACTCTGGCTATTTTGTTCACTTTTCTTCCTCCTAAAAGCTAATGCCAATGAATTATTTAATAGGATTTATAGGCCACTGAAAGTATTATCATAATGTGTTATAGTGCTGTTGTAGTGACACTAATTCTAGCTAAAACACTTTCATTTTAAGCTATTAATGTATGTTCAGAAAATATTCAGAAAAAAAATACATATGGGCTGAAAGTTAAGCTTATAAAACACAATTTTAGAGCTGATTTTCTTCTGCTGTTGAGTTTGGTAAAATTACATTCAGCTGTTTTTAATTTATCCAAGAGAGGAAAGAAATTTTTTAGACGTTACAAAAATAAATCTTATTTTCACTTGGATAACGTACAAAATGGCTGTATTTTTAAAGTTTGAAAAGACCTCATGAGGAATAATGAGAACTGTTTGGCAATAATCTACTGTATGTGCTCGTATGACATTTTCCCTTATGGAGCCTTACCAATTTAGACATGTACTTAGGGTGGTGGGTACGTGGAAAGCCCATCACTTTGCAAAAGCCCTATAGCACTCTTCTCTTATACATAAGAACAGGGGCACATCTCTCCAGTGCACATTAAAGATGTGGAGCCAGGTACTTGAGATATTTCTAAGGCACCTACAATCCTGGTATCTAAAACTCCAGACAAAGAGCAGTGAGTACACCCAACTTCCTTTTCTGGCAGTATGTGTCTTTTGCTGTTTTTTTTTTTTTGTTTGTTTTAATCATTCATTTATGTGCTTTCCTTCCTTCCCCCCAGTTCCATGCCAATTCTGAACACGCTAGTAAAAAAAAAAAAAAAAAAAAGAGGGGTCGGGGGGGGGGGGGGGGGGCGGGGGGGGTCTTTTGAGGGGACTTTGTTTAAGGATTTCTTTTTTTTTTTTTCCCCGGTGGATTTTCCTGTGTATGTCTCCGTGAGACATTTACACACTTTACAAAAATTCAGTCTTACATAGCCTCCTTCACATACATTTTTTTAGCTGCATCCCCAGGACCTTTCCAGCCAGACAGGAAAACTGCATAATAATGTCACTAATGGGACAATGTTCCAAATAGGCTCTGGTAAAATCTTACATGCCAAATGAGCATGCTCAAAAGTGATTTCTTCAATCCTCTCTATATTTTTTATTTTAATTTTTCTCACCCTGTCCTATAAAAAGGTACTATAGCTCAATTTTAACTATTTGAATGTGAAATCTGGAGATTTTTATTCCCTGTGTTTTACAGTAATTTGAGAGCACAACAAAAAAGAGTTAAAATTCTGAAAAACTTTGTTTTCGCTATTCAGTTGCTCAAAAGACTGGTAGGCTGTTTAACTGATGATTTTAATGCTGCTAAGATTTAATATTATGTTGTTATTTAAATCTAAATAAATAAATGGCTTTCCCCCTCAAACTTTCAACTTTCTCCAGTCACCTTCTACTTCTCCATTATCAAAAGACTTTCTAAAAATAATCACTAACCCTTCTATTATTTGAACCCTAATTCCATATGTCATATCACCTGTGGAAGTAACCCATGACTACTTAGTGCTTTGCCTACCTCTGTCTGGTTCAAATACACCTCTACCTCGATATAACGCTGTCCTCGGGAGCTAAAAAATCTTACCGCGTTATAGGTGAAACCGCATTATATCGAACTTGCTTTGATCCACCGGAGTGCTCAGCCCCGCTTCCCCCCGGAGCACTGCTTTACCGCGTTATATCCGAATTCGTGTTATATCGGGTCACGTTATATCGAGGTAGAGGTGTACTTGCTTGCCACTGTTTCAGTAAGTTAATTCTTCTCCAGTTCATTTTTGGCATCAGCAGCTACAATCACAATCTCCATGGGTACAAAGTAAGTATTTTAATCTATTCTCTATTCTTTTCTATATGGGTTCTGCACCCACCACCATCGTATCCTAATGCCTCAAACACAAAATCTTTTTTGCCATTTATTTGTAAGTAACCAACAATTCCTTATTTTTACTTCTTATTATTATATATTATTAATCAGTCCTTAACCACAACATTGCCAGTTTCTCAATGTAAAATGTTAACACAAAGTTGCAGACCGGAGCTACCGCTAGCAATATTAAAACACAGAATATTTCTGTAGGTTTCAAATAATTTTCAAACTTTTGGAAGTTTGTCTGGAAAAAACACTCATCACTCATATTTTACTTTACTTTGGATTCAAATAAAAAGCAGTTATATATGTTTCATTAGCATCCTACTTCTTTATACAGCTTGCTGATCAAGATGTAGATATAGGAAAAGCAAATACGAATGTTGTAAACTAAAATGAACTGCATAACAACATTGCATGTCACACTGGTAATAAAATTACAGTTGGTACATCCAATGAATAATGCAGAATTTTCACACATGCTCTTACTCCAGACCCCCAATATACCTCCGCACATTAAAGTTCTGCCCAGCAAAAATTTAACAAATCAGGGAAACAAGTTACTAGCTGCAGTTTGCAAGATATGTAGGGCCTTAACCCCATTTTGTTACTCTGCCAAAACCTTAGGGAAAAAACTGTTACTCACCCTTTTTGTAACTGTTGTTCTTCAAGATGTGTTGCTCATATCTATTCCAGTTAGGTATGTGCGCGCGCCGCGTACACGGCTGTTGGAAACTTTCCCCTAGCAGCTAGCCGTTGGGCCAGCTGTGGAGCCCCCTGGAGTGGTGCTGTATATACGACCCTGGTGGCCCAACATCTTCAGTTCCTTCTTGCCGGCTACTCCAACCGAGGGGAAAATGGGGGGAATGGAATAGATATGAGCAACACATCTCAAAGAACAACAGTTACAAAAAGGGTGAGTAACTGTTTTTTCTTCTTCGAGTGCTTGCTCATATCAATTCCAGGTAGGTGACTTCCAAGCCTTACCTCAGAAGCGGGGTCGGAGTCAAGGTATTGCAGATCGAAGAACCACTCTGCCAAAGGCCACATTGTCCTGAGACGATGGCATAGTGCAATGTAAAGGAAGACTGAAGACCATGTTGCAGCCTTGCAGATCTCCTGAAAAGGTACATGGGCCAGGAAGGCTGTCGAGGCTTGTGCCCTTGTGGAGTGAGCCATAATGGCAGGCGGATGAACCTTCGCCAAGTCATGACAAGCGCGAATACACACCGTAATCCAGGATGAGATCCGCTGGGAAGATACCGGCAAATCTTTCATCTGCTCTGCTAAAGTGACGAACAACCGGGTTGTTTTGTGGAACGGCTTTGTTTGGTCTATACAGAAGGCGAGCGCCCTTCTAACATCCAGTGAATGCAGCTGCTGTTCACGAGGGCTGGCGTGCGGTTTTGGGTACAAAACTGGCAGAAAGATGGCCTGGCTAACGTGAAAGCGGGACACGACCTTGGGAAGAAAGGCCAGGTGAAGTCTAAGCTGCACCTTGCCCTTATGAAAAATCGTGTATGGAGGCTGAGACATGAGGGCCCGCAGCTCAGACACAAGTCGTTCCGAGGTGATGGCCACCAAAAAAGCAACCTTCCAAGAAAGGTAAAGGAGCTAACAGGAAGCTAACGGTTCAAAGGGAGTACACATGAGGCAAGAAAGGACAAAATTAAGGTCCTAGGCCGGAACAGGGGGATTCATTGGGGGATGAATCTTTTCCAAACCTTTCAGAAAACGTCCTACGATGGGGGTGCACCCGAAAACACTGGGATGAAAAGCCGATATAGCCGCGAGATGGACCTTGAGAGAAACAAATGCCAGGCGCTGGTCTTTCAAGTACAGGACATAATCCAGAATACACAGGATTGAAGCCTGGAGTGGAAGCACTGCCTTTGGGCACACCAGAGAGAAAACCTCTTCTATTTCGCTTTGTAAGTGGCCCTGGTAGACAGCTTGTGGCTCTCCAGAAGCACCTGCCTCACTGGGTCCGAACAGGCAAGTTCTGCCTGGCTCAACCACGGATCTTCCAGGCCATGAGGTGAAGCAACTGAAGGTCCAGGTGAAGGAGGCGGCCGTGATTCTGTGAGATGAGGTCAGGAACGAGAGGTAGATGTACCAGGGACTGGACCGACAGGTCCATGAGGGTGGAGTACCAGCACTGGCGAGGCCAAGCTGGAGCCACCAGTATGACGTCTGCCCTGTCCCTGCGGACCTTGAGAAGTACCTTGTGTATGAGTGGAAATGGTGGGAATGCGTACAGTAGTTGACTAGACCATGGAATCAGAAATCAATCTGTGATCGAGCCCAGGCTGTGGCCCCGGAAGGAGCAGAAGGTTGGATACTTCCTGTTGGCTGGCATGGCGAACAGGTCGATTTGGGGAAATCCCCAACTGCGGAAGATTGAGTGAATGATGTTCGGACGAATCGACCCATCGTGCGTAAAGAACCGTCAGCTCAGGCTGTCCGCCAGCACGTTCTGAATGCCCGGTAGGTATGAAGCTTGGAGAAGGATGGAGTGGGCTAGACAAAATTCCCACAGTAGAAGGGCTTCCTGACAGAGAGGAGATGATCGGGCTCCGCCTTGCCTGTTTATATCAAACATGGCCATGGTATTGTCCATGAGCATGGCGACACAGTGACCTTGCAAGCAAGGCAGAAACACTTGGCACACAAGATGGACCGCCCTGAGTTGTCAGGCTTCTTTGATGTTGATATGCAGAGCCAGCTCCTCTACTTGCCATAAGCCCTGAGTTGTCAGGCTTCGAAGATGCGCTCCCCAACCCAGCGCAGACGCATTACCAGAGTCGAGATGGGTTGGGGAGGGTGGAAAGGGACCCTGGCGCTCACCATGCAGGGGTCGAGTTACCATCGTAGGGAATCGAGGGTATGCCTTGGAACGGTCAGCACCATGTCCAGATTGTCGCGGCCCGGGCGATACATGGACACGAGCCACCCTTGCTGAGGCCTCAGTCGCAATCTGGCATGATGCACCACACTGGTGCAGGACGCCATGTGGCCCAGCAGCCTGAAGCACTGCCTCACCATGCTGGAGGGAAAACTGTAAAGGCTGCTGATTATCTGCAAGAGGGCCAGATGCCACACCTCTGGGAGGAACACTCTCGCTTGATTGGCATTAAGGACTGCCCCGATTAACTCTATTCTCGGAGTTGGGGTGAGAACACATTTGCGGATGCTGAGAATGAAGCCTAGGCGTTCGAATGTGTCTGACCATTTGCATCTGCGATTCTACCTTCTGACCAGAGCAGCCGCGGAGGAGCCAGTCATCCAGGTAAGGGTAGACATGCACATGATGGTGGTGAAGGAAGCTTCACATTTGGTGAAGACACGGGGAGCTGTGCATAGGCCAAATGGGAGAGCTGTGAATTGATAATGTACTTTGTTTACCACGAAGTGGAGAAACTGTCTATGAGACGGGGTGATAGATATGTGAAAATAGGCGTCCTTCATATCGAGGGCGGCGTACCAGTCTCCTGGATCCAGAGAGGGAATGATTGTGCTCAAGGAGACCACGTGGAACTTCAGGCTGACGATGAACTTGTTGAGTTCCCTTAGGTCCAGAATTGGTCTCCCTTTGCTTTGGGGACGAGGAAGTAACGGGAGTAGAAACCCTTGCCTTTGAACTCCTGAGGCACCTCCTCCATTGCTCTTAAAGTGAGGAGGGTTTGAACCTCCTGGATGAGAAGTTGCTCATGAGAGGGGTTCCTGAAGAGGGATGGGAAAGAGGGATGTGAGGGTGGGAAGGAGCAGAAGTGGATAGAATATCCCGCCTCTACTGTGCGGAGCACCCATCGGTCCGATGTAATAAGGGACCGTGCACGGTAGAAGCGGTATTCGTATCCTTTAGCAGAGACAAATTACTTCCGTTCGGCCCCTTTGGCCATAGGGGGAATGGAGGCAGGCATTTGCCAAATGGCTTTGGCGTTAGCCTGGATAGTCTTTAGCATGGGTAAGACCACCCTAGAGGAACCCTCTGGTGCCAGAATGTCCAACACAGGGTCCTCGTCCTCTACCACCTCCTCCACCTGGAGGTCCATATTTAGAGCCACCCGTTGGAGGAGTTCCTGCAGGGCCCTGTAGTCCATGGGTGGTGGACCAGATGTGGAGGTACCCACCACCGCCTCGTCAGGCAAAGATGAGGAAGACACCACTGGCAGGACTGGTTCCATGGCGGCCTCTGGATCCTCCAGGACTGGCACCTCCCAAGCCCCGAGTGCAGCCTCCACCAGGGGTGGGGTTGGATCCGGGTTTTGCAAGGGATCCTGAGGCGGGCGGCTGATGGTTGCCTCAGGGAGGTGAGACCCCAAACGGGATGGTGGGGGAGCACCGGTGTCGCGAATGGGACAGGTGCCACGCTAGGGAGCTGTGCCAAGATGGGGTGCCGTGCCGTGATGTAGAGCGGTACTGCTGCATAGAGCAGTGCTGGTCCGTCGAGCGATGACTGGGGAGTGCAGTCCGTGGTCAATGCAAGCAGTGCTGCGAGGTCACAGATTGGGATCTGGACCTTAAGTGCGACCACGACCTATCAGTCGACGACCACCTCGAGCGAGAACAGCTCCGAGGGTGGGGGCTGTGAGACTGGTGCCATGTATACGTACGGTGCCAGGACTCAGAGCGGCACTGGGACTCAGAGTGGCATCAAGACTCCGAGCGACACAGAGATCCTGGTCGAGGGACAGACGACATGAACATGGCCAGTTTGCCTCTTGAAGGTACTGGGCCTCGGGGTAGTGGAGGCCTCGAGGCTGGAGACTTGGGCGCCATCATTTTGATAAGCCCCCTAGCGGCCTCAAAAGTGTCCGGTGTGAAGGGTAGTGTGACCTCCTCCACCTGCAGCCGCGGGGAGTCCAGGAGAACGGGGCTTCCTGGGGAGACAGGGGCCCGTGGAGGTTGAGCCCGACCATAGGGTCTGTCGGCCGTAGGCCCATGTTCCGCAGCATGCCCTGCCGAGGTTGTGGTTTCTGAATCAGGACATTGTGGAGGCTTGTCCTTGGCCTGCTTCTTCCGGGCAGCTGGCAAGTGGGAGTGGTGCCGAGGGGAATGCTTCTGGGCCCCAGGAGACCACCGACCCCTGGGAGGGCATGCCGAGTCCTTTTCCAGTGCCACGGATAGCACCGCTGGAGGAGTGCTCTGCGCCGAGGTACTTGGGGCCGGGTCCTGTTGTGGACGGAGGGCAGACTCCATGAGGAGTTGTTTTAAATCAATGTCTCTCTCTTTTCTGGCACGAGGCTTGAAGGCCTTGCAGATCTTGCATTCATCTGCCTGATGGGCTTCTCCCAGACACCGGAGAAAGGAGTCGTGTGGGTTGCCCGTGGGCATAGGCTTGGTGCAGGAGCTACAGGGTTTGAAACCCTGGTATGGCATGCCCCAGAGCCCCACGAAGCACTCGTTAAAGGGAAAACCCCCAACCACTAAGACTACAATTAACAACTAGTAGAGAACAATTAACTAACAATGAGTAACTATATACAAAGATAAGCAGAAGACCTAGGGATTAGTGGAGCACTTGCAAGCAAGAGACCACTGTTCCAACAACTGTCACTGGCGGTATGAAGGAACTGGAGGGGGGTTGAGCCAGCAGGGTTGTATATAGAGCGCCATACTGGCGCCACTCCACGGGGCTCCACAGCCGGCCAGATGGGTAGCTGCTAGGGAAAAGTTTCCAACAGCCGTGCACACGGTGCACACACACACACCTAACGGGAATTGATATGAGCAAGCACTCAAAGAAGAACAAGCCTGAAGTTCTGACTACACAACAGAACTGTGATGCAGTAGGATCAAGAGACAATCATGCCCTTCAACAGATTTTATTAGTAGGGCATATGGGCCAGACCTAGAAACACCCTGATGAAATGTAGCTGCTGTTTCAGTCATGGCTACCAGGGTGCCTAATACTGATGGTATTGGTATGTCCACATGCGTATTTCCCAATAAAAAATCCAACATCAAGATGCATTGGAAAATTAAAAGAGAAATTACTTATACCAGATTTACTCTCACATGCAACTACAATACCCATTTTCCACAATCTTATGAAAGTTGTGTATGTGGAACCTGAACATCTACATTTGATAACCTGGCCCCTAACATCTACTACAAATGTTTAATGGTCTGGAAGACATATTTATAAAAATCTGCTAAAAGCTGATGTGCTGACTACATGCAGAGTACAAAAAGTATCAGGGAAAGATACCATCTTAACAAATTTCTGATATGACTTATTAAAATATAACAAATACAAAGATCATACCAATAGTCATAGCTCTCATCCCAGTTATCAAAATGAACCAGGAAACGATTGTCCACCATGTCTGTTACCGTAGCAACACAGATGAATGTCGGATTTTTTTTGTCTACAGCTTCAAGCTTCATTCCCACTCGAAATCCCGATGGAATAACCGTCTACTCAAACAGAAAGTTTAAATTAAAGGTAAATAACACACACTACATCCCCAAACCTCCCCAGGGTCCACAATCAATACATACATTGTCATTTAAAAATTTACCATCATTTAAAAATTTACCAATTAGCTAGCCAACAATGCAGCAACAGCCGAATTAGCTTACATGAAAAATGCTCAAACATAGATACAGACTCTGAGATCATGGTTTATGAACCAAAAATTTCTGAGCATGTTGCAAAATTTGTAGACTTTGGTTTAGACAGACACTACTTCTGACAGCTTTCTCCTAGTCCCATAAAATGATAAAAATAGTATGATGCCAGTTCATGGCAGGCAGGCAGGATAGACAAACAGGCAGGATAGACAAACGGGATAAAATGTTGGATAAAAGGAAGATTAAAAACCAGCCAAGAGAAACTGTTGCTTATGCCTAATAACAATTAAAAGTTATTCCATGTTTTGGTCAATAGTCTTAGTCTGAGAAGGAGAGAAGCAGGCTTAAATCCAGTGGTGCCACAAAAGTACAAATAATCTTATAAAATTTAGGGAGGATTCATGAGAAAATACGCAAAGAACTAAGGCCAGGAGCAGAGAAGCCAGGCTGGATAGCAGTGGGGGACGGACAGGAGCTGAGGTGGGGTAGGAGCAGAAAGGGACAGGGAGAGACTGGAAGGGGACAAGGAGCAGAGAAAAGGGAACGGGGATGTAGTGGAAGGGCCTGGGGGAGGAAGGTTTGTAGGGGAACAGGAGTCAGTCAGTGATGGGAGGGGACAGGCAGGATCTGGGGGATAGCAGCAGCTTGTGGGATGGGTTAGGAGCAGATGGGGACAGAGAGAGGCTGGGGTGACAGAGACAGAAGGGTCTATAGCTACTAGACACACTCCCCTACAGAACCTAGAATTTAACCAATTATTCCTGAGTCTCAACACTCCTTTTTTGTGTGTATCTTATCTCCCTCTAGTGGCAGATCCACACAGATGCTAACAGCCTTCCACTGCTACCAGCAACTCTGTTAGCTTAAGTGGAAAGGAAGGCTATTCCAGTGGTTAGAGGACTGGCTTAGGATGTGAAGACCCAGGTTCAATTACCTCCTCCACCACAGCCTTCTTGTGAGACCTTGGGCAAGTCACTTAACCACTCTGTGGCTCAGCTCCCCATCTGTGGATAATAATGCTTTCCCTACCTCACAGGGATGTTGTAAGGATTAATACATTGAGAGATTATAAAACAGTTTGAGGGCTACTGATAAAAAAGCGTTATATAAGAAATTATTATTTCACATGATGAAACTTTGGGGTTTTTTCCGTTTAAAAAATGTAGGAAATACATTTAAAAATGTAAAAAGAATGTGAATAATGCAAAGTCAAATACTCAAAAGTTAGGAAATACCCAGATTTAAGGTGGACCGTTCATTCTGTGCACAGAATGAGGCACAGGACCTGTGGGAAAAAAAGTGTTTATTCATATAATTAAGGACTGTAGCATAATGCAGATGCAGATGGGGGCTTAATTAAGGTTAAACAGATAATCTTATTTCTAGTATTTCCTAACTTGAGTGCTTGACCTTGCAACCTTAAAGTTCTTTTAACACAATTTATAGATATATAAAATTCATGTGGATTTCAGAGGTGAATTTTAATACAGATTAATCATTTATCAAACCTTAAGGAAAAAATTATTTACAGGGTTTCCAAAATCTCCTGTCACTGAAATGATACAAATGAACCGGCTAGCAACTTTCTGCAGCAATGAAGAAGCGGCAAATGAAGAATACTTACCGTGATCTGGTTTTCAAACAAAGATTTAGGAGCAGCTTGAGCCTTACATGTTTTAAGATATGAGGGCCAGTTAAATTCCTCTTCTTCATATCCTAAAAGGTTTCCACAAAAAAGTGAAACAAGAAAATATGCATGAGACACAGGTTGATTATGGCAATCATAATCTTCTATAAAATTATTTTTTCAGCAATTCATTTTTCACCTAGTCCCAAATCATTCAATTCCAGAATTTCACAAATGGAAAAAATAAATTAAATGGTTTTAAATTCTTTAAACATTAAATAATAATATTGTAAGTATCTTCTATAGTAAAACTATTAATATTTAGTGCCTGTTTCTCTGCTACATTACTTCAGTTTTATCCCAAGGTAACGCTGATGATTTCAATGATTTCTATTTTTATTTGGCACCTGGTAATTCAGAGAGGAATCAGTAATCCTTCCCTGCTACCAGTTAGCTAAGCTTATTTATCACAAAGACCAGCTTTCGTTTTAGTATCTGAACAAAATTTTATGATGACCTGAGTGTCTATTTTTCCTCCTGATCTGAAATTGATCAGCTTCTCATCTTTTTCCAGGACTGAAGTTTTGACTGTTCCCAATCTTCATACAGGAGGAAATTGGTCTTGTGGCTCAGGCTCTGGATTGGGACTCAGGAGATTTGGGTTCAATTCCTAGTTCTCCCCACAGGTGATGTGAGGCAAACTTTCTCTGTGCCTCTATTCCCTATATGCAGAATAGGGATAATACTACCTCCTTTCTTCCACACTTTGTCTGTAGTGTTTATTTGTATTGTAAGCTCTTTAGGACTGGGACTGTCCCTTACTAGGTGTATTTAAAAAAACCCCACTTTGGTACAATGAGGCCTGAGTTTTGGTTGAGGCCAATAGCTATTACTGTAATACAAATAAATAACAATACTAAGAAAAATGTTTTAAGGAAACAAGCAATTATCAGAACATGAACATTTAACATTGTTTATCAGTAGGGACAACCACCATTTTTTCAAGAATGCAGCTATTTTGTTTTGCTTCTGAGTTTCCACAAACATTTCTTAGTATAATTTCCCCTTTTTCACTCAGTTTCTTTTAGAAGAAAATTTAACAGAAAATAATGTAACTCATGGGAAAAGTCTAACTATTTATATTCCCGGTCACTAAAAAAAAAAAAGGCAACAAAGATTACTAGTATGCATAGTTACATATCTTCCTTTGTTTCCCTGTTAGATAGTCGTATAAAGCCATTTCAAGATACTGCATAAAAGTCAGGAGTAGTTAATTATTTTCTGTTAGTCAAAGTATAGTCAAGGTCCAAACTTCAAAGACAATAATTTAAAAAATAACAATGATGATAAGCAAATAAAAAGATTTTGGGGTCTGTTCAAAAGCATCTGGCGGTCCGGATTTGGCCCACGGTCCTCATATTGATGACCTCCGGCATAGATGTTACAGATATATAAATCAAGCTTAACCATATTGTCAATCATTTACCACACAATATATTCCCCTTCTGAGTGCTATTTAAAACATACCAGGAGAAAATAATTGTGTTTAACCTTTTGGGACCCTCTTTATTTTGTGTAGCACTGTAAGAAAATTATTGAGCAGCCCCTTCTTCCTTTTAGACCTCCCATCCCCTCACAGTTTGAATTGTAAATATTAGCTAAAATTAAATTAACTGCAAAAAACAAATATAACTTCTCTGGGTCCATGGGGGCCTCTGGTATTAAGCAGAGGAGCTATAGGCGCACTCCTATATGCAAACCAGCTAACCAAATTACCCCTCAGAGGGGCCACAAAAACACAAGACTTTGTTTTTCCCACAGTGGGTACTCCATAGTGCTTAATAAATAATGCCACTGGCTTAATTACTTTCCAGACAACACACACACACAACTGACATCAGTACTCCAGAAAGTGCCCAACTCATTAACTAAAAACTAGACTCCAATACCTTATTATAATACTTGTAATAATCTAAAATGTTTCTTCTTTCTACAGGTTTGTTTTCAGCCCTCAGTGATTATTTGAACATTTTTGTTATGTGAATTTTCTTATTTTTAATCATCTCTTGCTGAAATTTCATTACCAAGTTTGTTTGAAATTACATCATTATTAGAGCTAATATTTACTAAATGTATTTTAAATCTGCAAATATATCACATACATTGTTTTAATATAGTCTTTAAAAAGGGTGATAGCATATATGAGACAATTTTAAAACACTGTTACCTTAGGTGCTTTCATTTAGGTTGGCTTAGTAACACTGGTTTATTTTGTTTTATAACACAAATATTACACCTTTGCATAATTTAATTTTCACAATAAAGTATCAGATCGGGGAAATTCTGTCTTCGCTGTGAATTTTCATGTTGGGCCCCTCCATGCCTGACAGTTTTCAAAATGGGTGTTTCCTGTTTCATTTGCAAAGTGATACCAGACACCTCTGTGTTCCTGGGGAACCAGGGTGCAGTATCCAGCCAGACTCATGAAAGACCCCCCTCCCCCCCCCCAGCCTCTGCTTAAACCAAAACCCATCAGAAAAAGAAAACTTGCAGAGAGCAGTGAAGGGCGTTGGGAGACACACCTAGACCCCTCCTGACAAGGGTGACAAGATTAAGACATCTCCATTAGCATATAGAATGGAGAGCAAAGACAACTCCCCTAGCCTCATCTGCATGAAAGATGGGACAGGAAGACATCTCAATTTACATACAGAATGGAGAACAGAGAACCACACTGAATTCTGGGACCAGAAAAAGCAGGGAAGCACTGCATTCCGGGAATCTCTGCTCCAGATGCTAATGAACCTACGCCTGCACACACACCCAGCTTAGCAGTTATCAGACCAATTCTAGTAATGAATCCTTAATTGATATCCAAATACTGAAGCAGCCTAGTTGCGTTGTGAGCTCCCTGGAAGAAAACACTACCCATAGCCAAGAGTGATCAGCTCCTATTGTCTAGTCTAAAGAAAACCCTTGAGTCATCAGTTTACCTATAAACAAATCTAGTGTTCTCCCTTGAACCACTGGTTTCAGAGTAGTAGCCGTGTTAGTCTGTATCCGCAAAAAGAACAGGAGTACTTGTGGCACCTTAGAGGCTAACAAATTTATTAGAGCATAAGCTTTCGTGGACTACAGCCCACTTCTTCGGAGCTTTCGTGGACTACAGCCCACTTCTTCGGTATGCATCCGAAGAAGTGGGCTGTAGTCCACGAAAGCTTATGCTCTAATAAATTTGTTAGTCTCTAAGGTGCCACAAGTACTCCTGTTCTTTTTCCTTGAACCACTGTAATTTCTCTACAAAAATCCCTACTCACCCTCTAGTCAGGGTTCTGATGCTTAGGCCTTGGCTACACTTACCCGCTAGTTCGACAGCTGGAAATCGAACTTCTGGGTTCGACTTATCGCGTCTAGTCTGGACGCGATAAGTCGAACCCGGAAGTGCTCGCCGTCGACTGCGGTACTCCAGCTCGCCGAGAGGAGTACCGCGGAGTCGACGGGGGAGCCTGCCTGCCGCGTGTGGACCAAGGTAAGTTCGAACTAATTCGAACTAAGGTACTTCGAACTTCAGCTACGTTATTCACGTAGCTGAAGTTGCGTACCTTAGTTCGAATTAGGGGGGTAGTGTAGACCTGGCCTTAGATCCACACTATGCATCAGTTCCACTGGAACTCCATCGCTTGACTGATCTTGCTGGGGGCTCTGCTTGTCTCCAGCATTCAGAACCCTCAGCTACCACCATCATCTGGGAACCCTGACCAGTTCAAGCCTCATGGAGTGGGTGAGACCCCGCCCCCTTTTCTCTCTCCCTCTGTTTTCCTTTCTACCTGGAAATCCTGGACGCCCCATCATCTCAGGCATTGGCACCCTAACATCAGGCTTGTCTGGTTATGTGGACTCTCTCCTCAGACCCTACGCTACCAGCACTCCCAGCTATCTTCGAGACACCACTGACTTCCTGAGGAAACTACTATCCATCGATGATCTTCCAGAAAACACCATCCTGGCCACTATGGATGTAGAAGCCCTCTACACCAATATTCCACACAAAGATGGACTACAAGCTATCAGGAACAGTATCCCCGATAATGTCACAGCTAACCTGGTGGCTGAACTTTGTGACTTTGTCCTCACCCACAACTATTTCACATTTGGGGACAATATATACCTTCAAGTCAGCGGCACTGCTATGGGTATCCGCATGGCCCCACAGTATGCCAACATTTTTATGGCTGACTTAGAACAACGCTTCCTTAGCTCTCGTCCCCTAACGCCCCTACTCTACTTGCGCTACATTGATGACATCTTCATCATCTGGACCCATGGAAAAGAAGCCCTTGAGGAATTTCACCATGATTTCAATAATTTCCATCCCACCATCAACCTCAGCCTAGATCAATCCACACAAGCGGTCCATTTCCTGGACACTACTGTGCTAATAAGCGATGGTCACATAAATACCACCCTATACCGGAAACCTACTGACCGCTACACTTACCTCCATGCCTCCAGCTTCCATCCAGGACACACCACACAATCCATTGTCTACAGCCAAGCTCTAAGATATAACCGCATTTGCTCCAATCCCTCAGATAGAGACAAGCACCTACAAGATCTCTATCAAGCATTCTTAAAACTACAATACCCACCTGCTGAAGTGAAAAAACAGAATGACAGAGCCAGACGAGGAGCCAGAAGTCACCTCCTACAAGACAGGCCCAACAAAGAAAATAACAGAACACCACTAGCTGTCACCTTCAGCCCCCAACTAAAACCTCTCCAGCGCATCATCAGAGATCTACAACCTATCCTGAAAGATGATCCTTTACTCTCACAGATCTTGGGAGACAGACCTGTCCTCGCTTACAGACAACCCCCCAACCTAAAGCAAATACTCACCAGCAACCACACATCACTGAACAAAACCACTGACCCAGGAACCTATCCTTGTAACAAAGCCCGATGCCAACTCTGTCCACATATCTATTCAAGTGACATCATCATAGGACCTAATCACATCAGCCATACCATCAGGGGCTCATTCACCTGCACATCTACCAATGTGATATATGCCATCATGTGCCAGCAATGCCCCTCTGCCATGTACATTGGCCAAACCGGACAGTCTCTACGCAAAAGAATTAATGGATACAAATCTGACATCAGGAATCATAATACTCAAAAACCAGTGGGAGAACACTTTAACCTGGCTGGTCATTCAATGTCAGACCTGCGGGTGGCTATCTTACAACAGAAAAACTTCAAAAACAAGACTCCAACGAGAGACTGCTGAGCTGGAATTGATATGCAAACTAGACACAATCAACTCAGGATTGAATAAGGACTGGGAATGGCTGAGCCATTACAAACATTGAGTCTATCTCCCCTTGTAAGTATTCGCACACTTCTTATCAAACTGTTTGTACTGGGCTATCTTGATTATCACTTCAAAAGTTTTTTTTTTTTCTTACTTAATTGGCCTCTGAGAGTTGGTAAGACAACTCCCACCTGTTTATGCTCTCTGCACACGTGTGTGTGTGTGTGTGTGTGTCTCCTCAATATTTATTCCACTCTATATGCATCCGAAGAAGTGGGCTGTAGTCCACAAAGCTTATGCTCTAATAAATTTGTTAGTCTCTAAGGTGCCACAAGTACTCCTGTTCTTTTTGCGGATACAGACTAACACAGCTGCTACTCTGAAACCTTTCTACCTGAAGTATTAACCTTTAATCACGTATGTTATGTTGGTTTAATCCTCCTTGTATAATTATTACTATTTTTCAATAAATAACTTCTATGGTTAAGTTGGTTGCTTCTCTCTCTCTTGCTGAACTTTACTCATTTGTGCTTTTAGCTTCCCCCATTCACTCTACAGCAACGCTTCTTTTACCTAAGCTAAAGATCCCTGCAGCGCCCAAAATACTGCAGGGTTTGGCTCATCGAGTAGGTTACTGCCAGTACAATTGTGTTGGGGGAGTGGGGATAGGGATGTGCTGAATTTGGGACGCATAAGGGTAACAGCTTGAAAGTGCTGCTTGACCCAGTCCATGGAGCCCAGGGGCATATAAGGAGAGACAGCCTGAAAGTGCTGCTTCCTCCAGCCCAAAGAGTCCAGAGACATATAAGGGGTCAGCTTGACAGTGCTGATTGACCCGGTCCGCTCAGACTTGCTCTGTTAATGTACGTGTGGGTGTTCATCCGGTTCTGGGGTGGGAGTAACCCAGCCCTAGGGACCCTAGGTCCTGCAAGATAGCTCCATTGAGAGGGGACTTGCAGAAGGGAGAAGTAGAGCTCCATATGTAAACACAGTACATTGACAGGATTACAGAACCCTCTTCCCCAGAGGAGTAACCCGAATAAATGAGCATACCCCAAAGTAATGGACAAATCTGGTAACAAAGGAGTGACGATGAATGCAGGTTAAGCTGAACAATTGGAACTCTGTTAAACCCTAGGCACTGCTCTGTCCATGTTCTAAGTTACTTCCAACTTAACTTCATGCATTCCCTATTTTCTTGGTGTCCCATCAATAACAATCCCTCCAAGGAACATGGGCCCCCTGACTCCAGTTCCACTGATCATGATGAATCTTCCCTATTTTACAAACATTTTAATATAAACACTGAAAACAAACAGATGCCCAGACCCCTCACCGCACATTCCTTTAGCCAAAGGTGTTGGCATAAGTGACTGGCTGCTCCTGCAAAAAAGCTACACCCAATCCCTGTTTCAATGCATCACACTGGAGTGTCAGTGGCTCTCCTGGCTAACAGTACTTAAGGACAGGGGCATATCATAGGAAGAATCTCTATGATAGTTCCTGCATGTATTAAAAAGAAGCGGTTTTTTTAAAATGATTTTTCCATGTTTGCCATCTGACGGGGAATAGCTATATTGCCAGGACGATCTGGGTCTCTCTCATCTAATAATTTCCAGACCATTGCAGGGGCTGGAACACTTTGGTCTAATTTCAGTTGTTGGGTTTAGTATACGGGTGCTGGCTGGTGTTGGTGGCCTGGGATACAGAGGAAGGCCGAGTAGAGTGCGTTTTGGGGTGGGGAGGGTATGCTATTATTTATGTCTGCTGATGCATATTTGTACCTTTAATAAAGTAGAATGAACAGTTTATTCTCAGTCTATGGCAGTCTTTGCAGTGTGCCTTCCATCTCCATGGCAACAAAAACAGCAGGCCACAGGAACCCAGCTCCCAGTCTTAAACTCTCTGACTATGATCACCTGAGTCCCAGGAAGTCCAGGTGCAGCCAAGGTCTGCAAGGTTAGATGCTTTCATTAAGGTAGGTTTTCTAAAATTTGGATGGAATCCTACATGGAAGGGTTAAAAGTGGCTGCAGGAGCTGAAGTCCAGCTGAAAGGCATAAAAAGCAAACAAAGAAAGGCTGGGCTAAGGTAAGTGTGGTGGGGCGTCTGCCCAACCCCCACGCTAGAGGAGGCTGCAGCAGGCCTGTGCGCCTGCGCAGACCAGCAGCCAATAAGAAAAGGGCTTACTAGGGGCCAATCAGAGCCAAATTGGAGACAGCCAATCAGGGCTCAGCTTGGCCCTATATAAAGGCTGCCCAGGAAGGGAGCAGGCAGTCTGTCCCAGACCTTTGACAGGGGAAGGTCTGTCTCCGGAGCCGGGAGACTAGCACCGCGGACAGCGCAGTGCTGGCCAGGCTCGGGGGAGCAGAAGGGAGCTCTAGCCCGTAGTCTGCCAGGCTGCAAGCCCTGAAGGGAAGGGCCTACCAGGTGCAAGGGGCCGTAGGGGAAGCGGCCCAGGGAAGTGGACAGATGGGGGAGAGGAGGACAGCGAGGCTGCCGCCAGAGGGTCCCTGGGCACAAGGGGGGTCCCAGAGTAGAGGACGGGCCTGGGTCCCCCCTTGTGCCCCATGCAGTACACCCGGCCATTGGCCGTGGGGAGCGGCCATCACAGACTACGCCAGATCCCTGACAGGAGGTATTAGACTTTGGGGGTGTGGTTGGACACGGTGGCTGGGGCATAGAAAGACTGCTGATCACACACACACACCGGAAGGGGTTGTGGAGGGACTAAGGGGGCACTGCTGGAGGGCAGTGATCCTGAAGAGGATGCCACGAGCTGGAGAGCAACCAAGGGCGAGACAACGGGCGGGACACCACCAGGAGAGGGCGCTCCACTGGACTGAGCTAATTCCCGGAGATAACCAGCAGGAGGCGCTGCGGTGGTGAGTCCCAACCCTGTCACAGTAAGCAAAAGCATTGACTCAAACTGTGACAAGGCTGTGGACTTAACTGATCTCACACCAGTATAAATCAGAAGTACCTCCACTGAAGTCAACAGAATTATGCAGCAATAAAACTAGTGTAAATCAAGCCTCATGAGGATCTCTTTCACCTCAGGAAAAAAAAAGGGAGCCCTTTTATCTGGGTCTATTCATATTCCAGAAAGGGGTTATTGTACTTTTTTGTATTATGGGAGCTACTGTCACTGACACAGAGAGACCCTACAAGGTGACTGCAGTAACAACCTTCTCAACTCCTTTAGAAACATGCATTAGATCTACACCATCATATGAAATGGTGCAGGTTCAATTTCATGTCATGTTCCTTTGCTACCAGAGCCAGCAGAAGCCATCAGTGCTATGAAGCAGCACACTCAGCTCCCTTGTGAATGGAGAATAATTACTCCCTCCACAGCTGCACTGGAAGCTAAGCTCAGCCTAGCAACTGCTATGAAGTAGGGCAAACTCTTACAGGGAAGTAAGAGCATATCAGAATTAAGGATAAGATAGGGAATAAGTTAACAGTCTTATTCAGGAGAAGATTTGGAAAGGAGTGAACTCATCTGGCCAGGAACAGAAGAGATCCAATGGACCATATGACAAGGAAGAGAAGCAATCCTAGGATAGAATGAAGCAAGCCAACCCAAGGGAAGAGCCCAGAATGTATTTGCTAGCCCTGAAGAGAAGTGCAGTAGCACAATCCCTGTTATCCCAAAGAGCTGGGATGTCTTGGGGACAGTAGAACCACACTGCACTGTATATTGATGAACCCCTTCTAATAGATGTAGTTATACAGAGGGGTTTTAATGATAGGCTGCAGTTTTCCCCAGTTAAAAGCCACCACGAGGCCTTAAGAGCAGTGCAAAAATAATTAAAAAAATAAAATAAAAATCATTTCATGGTACACAATATAAAAACCAACAAAAAAAATACCTTAACAAATTTTCCCCACAAATGACTTTTATGACTTTTCAGGAAAAAAATGACTCAGATGATGAGATCTTGTACAGCAGCTCTCCTCCAGCAGCAGTATTTTATGACTAAGAAATGAATAAGCCTCCAAAACCAGGGATTTATAAGGGACAAGCTGACAAAACCTCACCACTGAGTACAAAACCTAGTGAATACTGCCAGAACAACAACAACAGTATTTGAACAACTGGATATGTAACTACCTATTCATTCAGCACATGAAATCCATGACTCCAAGAGGATAGGGGCAGGGAGGAATGGCTTTTGGGAAATATTATAAATAGATTGTGTAAAATTGGTCATTTATTGAAACTAACTGTTCAGGGCTACATTACAACCAAAGAACATAGAAGTTGCATTGTTGGAAGGCAGTGTGGAGTGCAGCTGCACCAGGGAAGTGATTGAAGGCATTCTGCCTCGTAAGGATACATGACTAGCCTCCACCTCCCATTTTAAAATAATTAGATATTTAAAATCAAAATAAAGAAGCAAATGAATAAGGCACATTTTCAACCAGTACACATCACAGATAAAATACTGCATGTTGTTATTTTGCAGACTGATACCCTTATACTTTATTTCCCCACCAAGATCTGTCACCTCTCATAGTCTTTATCTCAGACGCTCTCCTCGGGGCAGGGACACTATCTTTATTTGTCTGTACAGCTCCATGTACACTGATGGTGATTTATAAATAACAAAATAATAATGGCTAGCCATGGGGCATATTTAAAAGACACATAGTTGGCCTTCAGCCCTCATTTTGGGCAACCCATTGTAAGTTATTAAAGGGCTTACAAGTTCAAGGCCTTTAAAGTGTACAAGGCAATAAAGATGCTAGTATTCCATTGCAGCCTGTGTGTTTTGCTTTTATTTTACGGCTAGTTTGGTCTCTTCGTCCTCCCATCATGTTCTCTTGATGGTACCCTTTGAATAACTATTCTGATCATTTTGCTTTTTAGTGTCTCTCATAGTTTTACACAAAAGCAGAGTCTTTCCTTCCCTTTGTCTCTTTGTTCTTTCATCTGGCTCCACGGGATCCATTAATGCTTTGCATTTACCTTTCTTCCACCTTTTCACAATGACAGCTATCAGCTCACGAAGCTAATTATCTACAGTTGTAAGATGGAAGCAAAAGAGAAATGAACAGGTGGACTGCCCTTATTGTATTGTGATTTGGAATACAAACCAGGTCATTTCAACAAAAAAACAGGAGCAACTGTGTGAAAGATAAACAAATCTTTAAATTGAAAGTTGGACAATACCTTTTGGGGGGTGAAGTTTGTGACCTGTTTTCTCACACCATCCAGCTGGATGAATGTCTGAAGAATCAGCATTCACCCAGAAGTCGTAACAATCCAAGTATTCATCAAAATGGAGGCGTATCCTGTAGCCTAAAACCTAAAAACAACAGTTTGCAAAGTGTACAACTTAGTAAAAGTACACTTGAGCATAATAGTCTCTGTACCTAAATATATTCAATGTGCATCCAACCAACTTTTTATTTTTGTTCATGCCAATAATATAAAAATACTGTAATGCAGTTTAATAAAGGGAAGAACAAAAAGCAAGACTGCAACAGATCTGAGCACCTCTCTGATGAAAACCCCTGTAGAAGTGCTAATAATAATAGTATTATTATTCATTCAGAGTATGAGTGACACTTAACATAGTACTAAAAGAAAATAGAAACCTGAGAGATATGTCTAGACAACCTCTTTTGAAGGACAGGTCATTATAACAAGGAGATAATGAGGGTCATTATGTAAGAAGAAGTGTAAATGTGAAAGGGGAGATCCCAAAGGACCCTATTCCGCAATAAAAAAAAGTCACCTTAGTGCCTAAGAGGGAAAGAGGAGATGCAGCTCCTCTTCACTGCTGAAGTCTCCTACGTGCTAAATGTCCATACCATCTCCCACACTTTTCTGGGTGCCAAATGCCACTACTATCCTATAACCAGCTGTCAAAGCATCCCGCTTCCCCAGGATATCTTCTACAAGGCAGTCAATTTGTCAAAAGACAAACCAAGCATATTGAGAATTTAGGGGTGGCTTAAAATAAATCAAATTTAGTATCAAAATAAGCAACAAAAAGGAATTAATGTACTCATTGCACTATTCTTTTTCATATTTAATTTACTCAAACTTGCCATAACTTAAATGTTACTCAAACTGAAAGAATTTTCAGTTTGCCACATTAGAATTTCACAGTACTCAGGGCACTTTGCCACAGAATTTAGGTCCAGCTTACTACAGAGGACTTAAGGCCTTGGTTATACTGATCTTTGACATCAGCAAGTACAGCAGAAGACATGTCAGAAATCGACATTTTCAGAAGGAGGATGTGATTAGCTGTGGAGGGGTTCAGAAATGGGGAAAATAAAAAATAAAAAAAGAACTAAACTAAACTAGGACTATGGACATATAATCATAGTGGTACAAAATAATTACAGTACACAACAAAGAATATCAGGCGTTCCTGTTTCCCCATTTCCCAATTTAAGGAATTAAAAAAAAGAAAGAGAGAGAAAATTCTGTCTCTCTTAAATCACACAATTAAAATCCAAAGAACTATTCACAGAGTTAGATACTACCCAATGTAAGTAAAAGTGGCAGAATTAAACCTGTAGTGTAAAATTAGTCTGTGGAACTTGAAGCTACGGTTCAATAAAATAGAAAAATGATTAGATAATGTTATGAATAAGCATAGCATCTGTAGTTGGAATAAATTCAAGGGCTATCAATTTTCATGCATCTTTATGTTCTTTATATTTTCCTTTTTAAATATAGATTTCTCCAAAATTACAGAATTATACAGATACTTATGTATCACCATAACACTAAAATATTATGTATTCATATCCATGAACATGTGTAATTGTTCCTTGATATTTGGATATTGTTTTTAATATGATTTCTGGTACAATTTAATAAAATTTTATGCATTAGGAAAAAATATTCCACATGGTATAGCATTAAGCAATTAAATGCCTAACAATAGTTTACATCTTCCTCTGAAGAATCTGTCAGAGGAAGATGTAATTTTAGTGTTAAATGCAGCACTAAACAGAGCACAGTTCCAGTATAGTATTTACTGTATTCTTAATACACTTCTATTCTCAGCCTCACACTTCATTCAGGTACAGTCCTGGTGCTCACCTCAGCCACAGTGAGAATGCAGTACATTGACTGGTGTTCAGGATCCACTCCTTCCAGTTTCATTCCTACTTTGAATCCATTTTTGCCATATGGGAAGGACTGATACTGGAATAAACAAAAACAGTTTCAATATTTCAAAAGAAATACTTCAAAAGAAAGTTAAAACACTTGTGTAGTGCAAAACACGATTGTTATTACTTATCCTTATGCAGGCATCTGCTCAAAATGAAGTCTCAAGTATATCTGGGTAAATTTCAAGCTTTTAAAATCATATAATGGAAAATAGAACTTAGCAAGCCGTGGAAAAAACTGTCTGATAGTGCCATCATTAAAGACTTTAAAATGCAGAAAAAAATCTGTTAGGAGGAGCAACCGGGAAAGCACCTCAGAACTGTAGAAAACGCTGTGTTTCATCAACTTTTTAAATTACTTTCTAATTAAAAATACAGTACTGTAAGGTTAATTACTTATTTTGTACAGTGACACCTTCTTGGCAATCACCATTCATGGGATGATCAGATAAAATACTCTGAAATGCCTTTTAGTTTCTACATCTCAGGCCACAAAGATGAGCCACAAAGCAAATACAGAACAGCCTTCATATATAAAAATGGCCTCTCACATAGTAATACTCCCTTTGCTGTGTACAGTAGAGAGAAAATATTGGGCTCTGACTAGCCTCTTTTTCCAGGAGGATTCTGGCAATCAATAGAGGACTGAGACCATGAGATCACATGAGGATGAAGCCTATGCTTCAATAAAGGGAAGAGGGCAGAAAGGGCGTCTTAGGGAGTCAGGTACCGGCTGCCTATTATATCATGTTCTCTGTGCTCCAGACAAAGTTAGAAGTCAAAGTTATCAGTCCTTAATACTTTAATTTAAAGAAAAAAAGCAGAAAAATATTAATAAAATAAAGCAAGAGAGTGAAACTCTAACACCATCTTTTGTAAACTATTAAGATTTTAAGCTACTCAGGTAAGTAAAGTATTTCTTTTGCATTCAGTGCTGTATGACACACAGTCAGTGGTCAACAAAAAATTTAAAAAGTGGGGAAGGGTTTTAACATTTAAAATTAGGGTCATGCCCTGACAATATTCCTTTCTACAATGGGTTAGGACATAGGTATTTCTACTCGAGTTGGGATTTACACCTTGCAGCTCCAGTATAGCTCTGATCAAGCAAGTGTGCTACAAACAGAAGCGCAGCCGCCACGGCATGATGAGCTAGCTGCCCAAGTACATAGGTAGGATCATACTCGGGGCATCCAGCCCACCCCGCTACTCTCACATCCATAGCTCCACTTCTACCTTTAATGCGCTAGCTCTATCTAGTGTGGGTACATCTCCTTGAGTTGGAAATGACATTTTATGTACCAGCGTAGACATACACCATGATTGTAATTAATCACAAAGCAGTAAAGTGTACAATCAAAAACATTTTAGTATTGCTTGATAGCTCAACTTTAACCACATTCTGTTTTTTATCTCAAGATGTACCATTAAAGCTTCATCAAAAATTGTCATAGAAACTAATAATCAATGCCCAAATCATTCCTCTAGTAAACACAGGCTTTTTCCATTAAAAGATATAACCTATGATCAGATCATACACTTTTCTTTTTAATTCTTCTTTCTGAATCTTAAGAAAATATTACATGCTGTATGTACTGACAAATAAAAGCTATGCTTTAATGACAGCGTTACAGCACGATACACCCATGTGCCCAAAACCTTAAAACTAGGGAAATAAGAAGAGGAAATATTAGTGAATTCCTTTCCACCTCCATACTGCCTACAACATGGTATTCAATAACACTCTTCAGTGCTCCATAAGGATCTCCCTTCCATCTCTAACAGACACCCAAAAGCAATACATACAAAATAAGTTTGATGAAGCTGGGGAAACACTAAACTTCACACACTTTTATATTAGTTATATCAACATAACAGTACATCTGACTGTCATACATTTCATGCATTTGGGAAGTTATTTTGCCTTAAATCACCAATGAGGTCACTGCTTAGGTTTTGTGTTAAAGTGCAAATTTCATGTAGATGGGGTACTTACCTCCAAGAGGTGCCAAAAAGCAGTATAAGTGGCATTTTTTTTATTCATCAGATTTAAATTTGATACGTTTATCTTAGCGCACATATTTAGTCACTATGATTAAAGAATTACGAAATACTCAATAAGCAAACAATCCTGATGTATAACTGATATTCTAGGAATCAGCATATAAGGGGTAACAACATGCTCAAAGGACAGGCCCCAAAGTGTAAGTCCACACTGGAGCTGGGAGCCTCCCAGCCTGAGTAGACAGATACACACAAGCAGGGCTCGAGCTAGTTCACTAAAAATATCAATGAGGACGTTCCAGCTCAGGCAGAAATTAAGGCTCTGAAGCCCACCTGTCCCACCAGGCTTCAGAGTCCAACATCCAGCCCAATACCCCTACTAGTGTGAGTCTGTCTACCCAGGCTGGGAGGATTGCTCCTAGCTACAGTGTAGACATACCCAGAATGGCTTAGATTTCTTGTAAAGGGGGAAGAAAGGTGAGAAATACCCTTTCCCAAATAATTCACCAAACACCAATTTTTCCATAGTTGTTATAAACTTTCCAAAATTTCAAATTGTATAGCCAATACTTCAAAAATTCTGGAGTTAGCCAAGAATTATAATCCATTTTTTGTGTTACTAAAACTCCAAGTCACAAGATATTCATCCACTATCAAATTGAAACTCTTAACAACTTTAACTACGGGTCAGCTCCTGTTGCACCACAGTAACAGCTAACGTTTAAAATGTTGTGCATGATTGTAATTATATCATAGATCACCTAAGATACAATTGCATTGGGCTTACTATATTTACATTACCTTTGTCACAAACATTTAAAGATTTTTTTGGGCACAAGGACGCCAGCATAGAGAGTGAAAAGAATATAGAGGTTCATGCAGTAGAGACACTGTTTTGACAATCCCATGCGATGTGAGAAGGAATAAAAAAAGAGAAAAAAACTGAAGTGGGGTCATAATACAGGAGAGTTAGAAGTATAAAATAAGAGAGTCAGTTATTTCATTTTACCAGAGCAACCGCTACTTGTTGAAGTTAGAGTTTAGAAAAAGTATCTACAGAAAAGTTGATTAAAGTACTGAACAGTAGGATATTCTGGCTTTCCCTAATCAAATACAAGGAAAAAGGAAAAAAAATATTGCAGGGGTACAACTCTTTTCTCTCTCACAGACACACACTTTTCCTATCCCAAACAGCTTACAGTTTAAGTTTAGAAAAAATGCCAAAAGGTGGATGCAAAAAACAGATAGGGTAGTACAAGGTAACGGTCAGACAATTATGATTAGAATAAGCAGCAGCCGCAATCACAGTTTACCAGCTGCCTAGACATTGTCAAGTGTTTTGCAAGCACCACGACTAGAGGTGAGTTTTAAAGAGGGATCTGAAGGAGGACAATGTACTGGCTTTGTGGATTTTTATTGGGAACTTCCTTCCATGCAAAAATGGATGCCACGGGAGAAAGCACTAAGTTGTTTGATGGGAAACTGGACAGATGGGTGACAAAGGTCAGCATAGTTGGCAAAGGAGAAGCAGAAGTTGATATTTCGGCACCCAGCAAGATGAAGCCATGTTGTGTTTGATGCAGTGAAAAAGGGGGAGTCACTGGGGGGTTGCAAAGTCAGAGCAACAAGCCAGGATGATGATCTTTGTAACAGACTTGTGAATGGATGTAAGGAGAACAAGGCAGCATCTGGAAAGCCCAAAATGAAGAGACCGCAGAAGGAGGGTCTGGATCAGAACTTTAGCTCTGTCAGATTTGTGAGTTATTAATTCACTGAGAAAAGCTGGGCAAAATGTGACCTATCATCCACACACTCTTCATGATTATTTATGGAAATCTGTTACTTTAATCATTGACAGACTTCCTTTAGAGCAAACCAAGAACTTACAAAAGTCTTTTTCTAGTCTGCTTATTCTACCTTACAAATGTCATGCTAATGGATAATTAACTTGGGTTTCAGAAGAAAACATACCTCTTTAAAAAGCTTAGTAGGTGCTGCTATAGCCTTTTCTTCCTCCAAATATGAAGCCCAGCACCATGGTTTCTTTCCTTTAGAATATAAAGCTGTGAAGAAACATACAGTGTTAAAATAAATATTTTGGCAAAATGACTGAATTGCTGACTTCTCAAAGAAAGCAAAATCAAAAGAAAAAAATGATGTGTGTTTCAAATTTCTATTTTGTAATATACATGTATTAAATATCTCAGAACTTAATACAAAAAATCTATTCAAAAACTACTACTCTACTAACGGCCTTATTAATTACTAAGTACTATTTACAGACAAGACTAACTACTATTTACCCTGACAAGAATACAACAGTGAAGCAACACAGCAGTCGTTGCAAGCTCTGACTCACAGCCATGTGTGGTTAAGAAGGAACTGGGGAGCGGGCTGGAATGGGCCTGCCCTTTATATCCTCAGTTGGAGGCATGAGGATGCTCAGGGTGCAAGTGCTGCCGAGTAGGTACCAATGACCAAAAGTCTCTGGCTTGAGGGCACTGGGAGCTTGTGCACCAACAGTGGACAAGATATATGTGGGCAATCACTCGAAGGGGAAGCAAGAAATTAACAGCATAGCAAAACCCAGGAACTTTGAAGACAGATGCCTCACAAGCTTTGTCATATAACTGGCACCTCACTTCTGACCTTTGCCTTCTTCATCCCTGCAGCATATACAGCTTGTCATTTTAGATTGTAAACTCACTGTCCTAATCCTGACTGGGCACTACCACAACAGAAATAACTAGTATCATCAATCATCTAATTATTTTAACATTTATATAATTTAGATCTGCATCATCTACATCTGTTCTGGGCTCCTCCTGAAGAAAACAAGTAATACCCCCAATTATGTATAAGTGTTGGGAGTACAGAAACTATTTGGGACTAATATAAACTCGATTTTGTTCATTTGCTCATTTCATGATTTAAGCCATATTTGAATTTAGATCTCTAGATGTGTTATCTAACAATAACATAGATTAAAATTCTTGCTTCTGAATCTAAAAATCAGAACCTTTATTCAAAATCCTTTTGCTGAAACCACACTTCCATTAAATAAACTATAGAAATGTGTACAGATCATTCTGCCAGTGAACAGTAGCATTTCCATCAGCAAACCAGAGTTCCTTTATCATACCAATCACACAGTCTCAGCTTTGGAACAAAATGTCTGCATAAACAACACTTAAACTTCATCAGTAAATTACAGTTGTGTCAACGATGGCTCTTCTGCACTCCAGGTGCTTTAGTTCGTTTGCATGGCTCAGCTCCCTGATGTGTAGCTGAGCTACTTTAGGCTCTCTCTTTGTTAGTGGCCAGGCAGCTGCTGCTAATGGAGGCTCATTCAGTATGAGCTCACAGTCTATCACAAGAACTACCTTGAAGGGCCTTTTGCAGGTTTCTGGTGGTGCATCACTGATATACAATAACTGCTGATTCTGCTGATTTTCCTACAAATATCTACCATATTAATGGACTGAAATGACTGCACTCATTTAAAAATATTTTATTGTGCTGCTTTGAGTGGAATACGACCCTTTGGACTGATTGTAGCAATTATTCCTAAATATTTCCATAAATGCATCTAAATTCGTGCACATACTGAGGCCTGGTCTATACTACCCGCCTGAATCGGCGGGTAGAAATCGACCTCTCGGGGATCGATTTATCGCGTCCCGTTGGGACGCGACAATCGATCCCCGAATCGGCGCTCTAACTCCACCAGCGGAGGTGGTAGTAAGCGCCGCCGACAAAAAGCGGCAGAAGTCGATTTTGCCGCCGTCCTCACAACGGGGTAAGTCGGCTGTAATACGTCGAATTCAGCTACGCTATTCACGTAGCTGAATTTGCGTATCTTAAATCGACTCCCCGCTGTAGTGTAGATGTACCCTTAGACTTGGAAGGATTAGATTTTTATCAGTAAATGTCAGTAGACATCAATTTATCTGTATATCTACACAACAAAAAAAGATATTTCAACTGAAAATCGAAATTTGTAGATAGGCAAAATAAGAAAAATGCTGACTGAGAACTTCTTAGTTTGATTTAAGGATATTTACTTTGCATATTTTGACATATGATGTTGACAATTTGTGTTTTGTAGCCCACGAAAGCTTATGCTCAAATAAATTTGTTAGTCTCTAAGGTGCCATAAGGACTCCTGTTCTTTTTGTGGATACAGACTAACAGGGCTGCTACTCTGAAACCTGTGTTTTAATGGTTATACATTTATAACTTTTTAAATCTCACTGTCTACTGTCATTAAATAATTGTCTGACTGCATTGTTATCTGATCCCCCCCATAAATTTTCACAATTGTGAAAAATTAACTAAATAAAAATGAAAAAAATACTTAAAAAGAATTATCCATCAAAATTATAAAAAATAAAAATCAAATTCTGCCAAGCCTACACATATTGTAGTTATGAAATTACTCCCAGAAGACGCAAAAGTAAACTGTTACTTCTGCTAAATGCACATCCTTGAATGGCTGTAAAAGTGAAAGGAGCAATCCTATTTATCCAGCAAATCAACAGGTCTGCTTCTCATTTACACTAAAGGCCCCTTTACACCACTTAGGCGGCACGAAGGAGCCTTAAAATGCATTACATTGATGCCTACTACAAGCACCTTCACATTGCCAAAGTCATGTAAACAGCTCTTAGGTTAAGTCTACATGGCAACGTAAGCCCGCGCCTGAGCTCAGGCTCTAGCCTAGCTTCCCTTGCAGCTATGCTGCAATTGCAATAGCCAAGGGCTTGGACCCAGGGTCCCAGGACCCTGCAGGGTTGGAGGGTCTGAGCTCGAGTTAAGCCGAGACCCTATTGCTTTGCAGCGTAGACACAGCTCTGCTTGACTCGGGTCCCGGGAGTCAAACAGAAGTATCTCACAATTCCATGGGACAAGTTCCTTAATCCTCTCTATCCCACCACTCTGCAATCTACCCAGCTCAGGTCAGCGTTAACCCATTCTCTTCTGATCACTGATTTCCAACGACACTATCAGAAAGGTCCCTGGGTTTGCAATGGAGAGCAAACTGATCAAGAATTTTTCAAAGCAAGCTGCTTCCTAATAATGTCCAGGGCAGGCAGTGAAGTTTTCCCCACAGTGCACACAGTCCTAGGACTAGAGCGGCCTCTCTCACAGGGGAGGGGATGCTAGGAACTCTGCGACATGGTTACTTTGAATCGAGTCTGTGCACTGCAGTGTGGATGTCAGAGCCCTAGGTTTGAGCACAGGTTAGAAACATAGGGTTAAAATACAACACAGACGTTCAAGCCCAGGGTGCCCTAACATGGGTCAGCTGACTCAAGTCCCACTAAACCTGGGCTTACATTGCAGTGTAGATGGGCTCTTTGAGCTGTGGCGCAAACCTATTACCTTAGTGTAGAAGAGAATCAGGCTCCAAGTGTTGGCTACTTTCCCTCAAGATTACCTTTAATCCACTAAAAAATATCATAATTGTTATAAAGTATGTAAATGGTAGAATTAGAGACTATAAATCCAGTGCTATAAAAATCGTAGTTCTCCATAAACAGTACATGATCTCCCCTTGCTGCATACATAAACAAATGACGCTTCTGAATTCCCCCTGCCCCCCGCATATTTCAACTTACGTTGCTTTAAAATGGCCATATCACCTTTTCTTTTTCTTCTGGCTCTCTGAGAGACTCTCAGTATCCTCCCTTCATGCTTCTCCTCCTAGATTACAAAATTTAGGAATTTAATAATTTTATTAGTTTTGTAGCCAATTCAAGCTAAAAGAACATATCCATGGTTCTTACGTTTTTTAAAACACTTATTGTTGTTGCTCTATAATATCAAACTTCAAGCTGTACATTTCTAATGATAAATAAAAAAATAAAATAAAGGAATAGTCCCAGCAAACACTAAGAGCTATGGACAATTCAAAGGACCTTCACACTCTGGAATTCAAACTCTTTAAAATCAGTTATCATGGTCTGAGCTGTGGAGATTCCAGATCACAGACCCTTCAGAGGCTGATTGAGCTGGAGCCAGCTGGCATTCTCCACTGTTCTCACCTCTTCAAAAATAAATAAATACATAGTTTTTCCTCTAACAATTTTAGCCTAGTCCATATGTCAAACTACTTCCCCCCCCCAAAGTTCCTTATGAAATGTAAACTGACACAGCTCCTTTTTACTTATTATTTGTGCATCAATAGTTTTGCTAATGCCCCACGCAGTTCATGGATTCATTTGAGAGAATGCTGCAGTAGGAAGGCAATGAAGCCGCCTCCTAAGTTTTTCCCATAAGAATGTCATATGGGCAATTGCATATTTCCCTCCCATAATCCAAGCAGTTTCTGCCTTTGACTATTCCATAACTCCAAGTCTCTCCCTCTGCTATTGCAAGGTATAAAGATTTTCTTGATTGTCGTTAGCAGAATGGTTGTAAGTAAGAAGAACTTTAACTCTAAAAGGGAAACAAAAATTAACTCCAAATCATAACATAAATAAGACAGCATCAAATAGTAGGCCATATGACATACTATGCTTATGACGGCTGTTCTACTACTTCATATTACATTTTATATAATTTTCATTTTTACTACGACAATAAATGCTCCAAACAACGTTTCATAATACATAAGGTTAGACCAGTGACAGTTTCTGGCATGTACATCCAACGGAATTCAGAAAATACACATGTAAAGAGGCAGCTAGCTGGAGGTTTATAATCAGCTACAGCACATGTGGCACCCTGGGCAAAGGCAAAAATCAACCCCCTCCCCCCTCCCACACACACCTTTTACATTCTGCTTCTTCGGTATCAAAAATAAATAATTGTGCTGGTATCAAGAAAAGATATGCCACGCATAGAAGAAATGTTTCTCCTAAATGTCAGCAAATAATTATAAGTAACAACTGTCACTATAAACCAGAGCCGGATAAATTTCTATTACAGAGCAAGCAGGCCTAACCCTAGTAGAGACCCATGTGCTCTCCTGAAGGCCAGAAAGCTGTGGGAGTTATTTTACTCATGCCTGGAAACAACAGCAACAGAGCATAGTAAGAACTGCACCACAACAATGCAGTCGAGTATCTAGAAACCAAAGGCAGTATTAAAGCATAGCTAAAATAGGTCAAAGACAATGAGACTACCAAGAAGATAGTGACATGATGCAAATTAAAAAAGTGACAAGGCAATCAAAGAGATGTGAAAAACTGCTATGGCTTTAAGCAAAAATACGTTCATTTTGAAGAGATCAAAATAGAGAGACTAGGTCAGGGAACTCTGTAAATTAACATACTGGTTATTTCTTTATCTACACTAAATACAATTTCGCAAACTGGCTTTCTGCAGAATTTTTTTTTTTAATTATCTGGATCATTTCCTGAACACAATGAGCCAAATTCATTCCTGATATATTACACCATGGATGATTTTGGCCAAATTTCTAATCTTTTTCACACAGGAGTTGCTACTAGACTTTAATATCTGCATAATTTTCTATGGAGGTGCAAGTTCATTGCTAGCCATAAGCCAGTACTCAAAGAAAGAACCAAAAGTGTTTGAGATTCACCTTCTCCTACTCATATAATGATGAAAATAAAAACTAGCCACAATTGGAACAAAGAAAATCCTGTTAAATGAAAAGACAGACATCAGAGCAATATTCTTCCATAGTTTTTGCATTTAATAAAGATCAAGAAAATCAAAGTTCTGTTTCCCATAATTGTAATATGATTCTCTTGCAAACAAGCTATTAATTTCCATGCATCAGTTTATGTGCAATGCAAGTAACGATTGTTTTAGAAACTGTATATTCTAATTTCCTTATTTTTCTGTGCTTAATGTTCCAACAACACTGTCTTAAGCACCTTCCATTCATTTAAGTTCCTTGTTTTGTTTCTTTCTAAAAAAAGGGGGAAAGGGGGACAACAGAAAAGTGATAGCTCAATTGCTAATTATGCATAGTTAAATATATAACGGAGGAATCTATTATTCAACTGAAATTTTGGCTATGTTGGAGCTATTCACCCCAGAGTGCACCGCACTCTAGAAAGAATATAAAAATTGAAACATCAGAAACAGGTGCGCAGCTGAGATGTTGCAAGATCCACTATGATGCTATAAAAGTGCACACTGATTAACCAAATTAGGTTAAATGCTCCCCTATGTAAGGCAAAACTCCTGCTGAAGCTAACTGCGGGATTGGGTTTATGAAGCATACTAACAGTTTCATCCTTCTCTTTTTTGTCTTCTCCATCTTCTTTGCACTCTTCTTTCAGGGGTAATTTTGTTTTTCTTTTCCTAGTCCCTTTAGAATCATCTTCCTCATTGCATTCCACACCATCTTTATCCTCCTTTGGTTCTCTGTCATGAGAAAAAACATGGTGACATAAGAACCTACAACAATTCAACTCTTGCTTCCATGAACTTAAGTGGAAGAATTAGGAAAAAGGCAACTACCCTGAATGATAGGGAATGATAGGAAAACCCAAATGTTTGTAGGTCCCTGGGTATCATTCAAAATATATTCTTAGAGCTACTACTGAAAATGACAGCTGTCAAAAAAGTTAACACAGAAGACATACAACAGTAATTGCAAAAGGAAAGTTGTCAGCCTATACTGAACAGATTCTGCATGTTTAAAACAATTTGTCTTTCCCGCCTGGCATCAAAACTCATAAAGAAGCAATTCTTTTGAAATGCTTAAGACTGCAGGGCAGTTTAAAGAAAAGAAAGAACTAGTAATTATTATGACTGACAAATCCAATTGGAATAAGCTGATATGTAACGGCATAAATTGTCAGTCAAGCAACCAAAAACAGACAGCTTTGAAGCAATTACTTAAAAATGAGGAAAAATGCTTTAGAACATAGATGTCAAATTGCCCTAGTGAAATGTACAATTCACAATGAGCATGTAATCAGAAATCTTCTTTTGTGATGTGATGAGCTGCATTAGTGCATGCTGAAATGGAAAGAACTGAGGAACTGTCACAGGTTGGAGTTTGTCGTATGTAATGTAGCTTTTGCACTTAAATATAATTAACTAACCACAGCAACCACCTAATCGCTGAGCATCCTAATTCTAGTGATTATGAAACATTCTGCGAGTCTGACACTGATACTCTAGTCATGCAGACTAGAGAGGAGTTCTTCACTGTTTGTGTTCAACAGTAAAAGACAATATTTTCTGTGCAACTAACGAAGTTTTCAACACTTGCATTACACAAAATTCGAGCTCTCATATTCTATAGATATTTGGGACAAAAATATAAGTAGATATGAATAACTGAGAATTAAAGTCAGAAAATTCAGAGATTAGGTTGCCTCATTCTCACCCCACCTGACCCCACTACTGTTTTATCCCAATACTCTCTCTCGTTATGCTGCGTTTATGTCATATTCCTGGAGTGTATGCCTTATAATAGCACCTACTTGTTTTTGATGTGATGTGCACATTTCTGGCTGCAAAATTTCCCTTCAGGAACAAACTGTTCTGTGGTACCATCGTGATAACAGTTTTCACAGAAAATAAGCCCATCCACTTTTGTAGCTTCCTTCAACTTCAGGGGAATCCCAGTCTTTTCTGAAAAGGCTGCAGAGTGAAAGGAAAAGAGTAATTTCTCCAAGCGACAGTACAAAAAGTAAGAAATTTCAAACCATACAACAGACCTTGCCAAGCAAAGGGAAGATTCTACTTATGTCACTATCATTAGCTGTAGAACCAATGGCTACCATTCATGATGGGTTACTGTTCCTCACTCCAAAGGGCTGGCTTTCAAAAGTAACACAGGTTTTAGCATTCAACAAAAGATAAGTGCCCACTAACCTTATACTTCTGTTATCAATGGAATAGAGAGGTGTGGCAAAGCTGCCGCCCCAGCACATCCACTCCTCACTGGCTGCAGCAACTTATGCCTCAGTTCCACCCCAATCGCCCCCCCTTCTTTTGGCCTACTCTGGCCATAGGGGTGTCCCGGCCTTCCAGCCAGACCCAGTCCCTTTTGGGGCCACAGACACCTTTATCAAAGTCCAATAAAAATGTATACAAACCAAACCTTCATCCTGCTGGGCTCTGCAGGCAGTCACCTCAGCACAACAGTACCTCTGTTTTTGCTCCCTAGTTCGATCTATCCCCCAATCCAGGGGCTGGGCACACTCCTCCCCTACTCAGGATAAAGCCTGTTAGGGCTCTGAGTCAGGCTTCCAGCTCATCTTTGGAGAAACCTATCAGGTCTTTTTCCCTTTCTCCCTCTCAGGCACTTCCCACCTCCTTTCCTCCATGTCTTCTCTCCGCAAATGGGCTCCCCCAGCAATCCCCCAGCTGCGCTTTATTTCTAATTAGGCCTGGCCCACCCACCAAGTGCACCCAGGCTAGATAATTGGCCTTTCACAATCTGGGTAGGGCAACCCCCCCTCACAAGAGACCATTAACATAACGACACATGCCAACATTTAGTTGATCTTTTTTAGTGTGAATTTAGTGCTGCTGAAAGATGTTGCATTAGCTGCACTGAAGACTGAGGTCCTTTATCCATGGATCAGGTACAGCCTAGGCAGCAGCTGTGCAGACTTTCCCATGCCGCCCTGCCAGCATGCCTCATTCCTGACCTAGTGGGACTATTGCCAACTGTGAAACGAGAATTTGGTGAAGTTTTCTTTTAACAAACACACACTTATTTCTGTAACTAAAATCCTAGGCTATGAGGTATTCTTCTATTACAGCCTTTTTTCTCCAAAAGATTGTACATAACTACTCCTGTAGTCTACGAGAGAAAAAAAATACACATATTTTCCCTCTTATCACTCTGGATTAGGACAACTACATTTTCCAACATTAGATTCAGGTATTCAGCTGTCTATAAGCCTAGGCACCAAATGTCTAGGCTCGGAGTGGACATGGCAGCCTACACTTATGGGTAAGATGAAGCTTCAAAAAGAACTGAGGGGATCTTCTTAATAATATTGACGAGAGCATTGGAGACGGGAGATATTGCGAAGACCAAATTGTGAATCGTTTCCATTTGGCTAGGTAGGTAGCCCTAGTGGACAGTTTCCTACTGCCAAGGAGGACTTCTCTGACTGGACCCGAACAAGCCAGCTCCATTGGGTTTAGCCATCGAGCTTTCATGTTGTGAGGTGAAGAGATTAGACAATTGGGTGCTGGAGGTGGCTGTGATCCTGAGTAATCAAGTCCGGGAGCAGCGGTAAGGTGATCGGGTTTTCCAAGGACATTTCCAGGAGAGACATGTACCAGTGCTAATGGGACCAGGCTGGAGCTATCAATATGACCGAGGCTTCGTCCCTTCGAACCTTGAGCAGTACCTTGTGAACGAGAGTACAGGAGGTGTTCCCTCCAGGAAAGGAGGAACATGTCCATGATGGAGCCCAGGCTGTGATTCAGGAAGGAGCAGAACTGTTGTGTCGCATGGCGAACAAGTCTATCTGGGGAAATCCCCACCGTTGGAAGATGGTATTCGTGACATAAGGGTGGATGGACCATTTGTGGCTGTGAAAAGACCTGCTAAGGTAGTCTGCCAACTCTTTCTGAACTCTGGGGAGATAAGATGCCTCCAGGTGTATTGAGTGAGCTATGCTAAAGTTCCACAGTTTGAGGGCTTGCTGGCACATGGGAGAGGAGCGTGCTCCCCCCGTCTGTTTATATAAAACATCGCTGTTGTATGGTCTGCATGACAGATACACATCTCCCCTCCAAGTGAACTTGAAATGTCTGGCATGCCAAACGGACTGCCTTCAGCTCTCTGACACTGATGGGTAGCCATGTTAGTCTGGATCTGTAAAAAGCAACAAAGAGTCCTGTGGAACCTTAAAGACTAACAGATGTATTGGAGCATAAGCTTTCATGGGTGAATGCCCACTTCGTCAGACGCATGATATGAAGTAAGAGATCCACCTGGGACTAGAGGCCCTGAGGTCTCTCAGGTGCTCCCCAACCCCTCTCTGACGCATCCGTCACCAGCAAAAAGGATGGCTGGGGCCTGGAGAAGAGAACACCAACACACATCACTTGTGGATCGAGCCACCATAGGAGAGACTCAAGAACCAGCCAGGGGAGAGTGACAATCTTGTCTAGACAGTCCCGAATTGGTTGGTACACCGAGGCTAGCCACACCTGAAGAGGCCGAAGTCTCAGTCTGGCGTGCTGTACTACAAAGGTACAAGTGGCCATGTGGCCAAATTGCTTTAGGCAATTCCTTGCTGTGGTGGTAGGGAACTGCCCGAGACTCATAGACTCATAGACTTTAAGGTCAGAAGGGACCAGTATGATCATCTAGTCTAACCTCCCGCATGATGCAGGCCACAATAGCTGACCCACCCCCTTCCCTTGACTCAGCTGTTGAAGTCCCCAAATCCTGTGATTTAAGGACTTCAAGTCGCAGAGAATCCTCCAGCTAGCGATCCCCGCCCCATGCTGCGGAGGAAGGCGAAAAACCTCCAGGGCCTCTGCCAATCTACCCTGGAGGAAAATTCCTTCCCGACCCCAAATATGGCGATCAGTAGAACCCCTAGTATGTCATCGCACAGGGTCTGGAAACGTGACTCTGGGAGGCACACCCTTCCCTATGTTGAGTCCAACACTGCCCCTATGAACTCTATCTGCTGAACGGGGATAGGGTTGACTTCTGTACATTCAATAAAAGGCCCAGGTCTTCTAAAGTTGCTCTTATGAGGCTCACATGCGCCTCCACTTGTGCTTTGGAGCGACCTTTGATCAGCCAGTCGTCGAGGTATGGGAACACCTGCACCTGCCACTTGCATAAGAACGCAGCTACGACTGTGATGCGCTTGGTAAACACTCAAGGTGCAACTGACAGGCCAAAAGGAAGGACTGAACTGATCATGACTGTGATTCACCATGAACCTGAGGTACCGTCTATGGGACGGTGTTATTGAAATATGAAAATAAACGTCTTTCAAGTCGAGGGCAGCATACCAGTCCCCCGGATCCCAGGAAGGGATAATGGAGGCCAGAGAGACCATACGGAACTTCAACTTCTTTATGAACTTCTTGAGGTATAGCAGGTCCAAGATGGGCCTGAAGCCATCTTTGGCTTTCAGTATTAGGAAATACTGGGGGAAACAAAAAGAAAAAGAAAAAATCCCTGGCCTTCAGCTCCTGAGGTACCTCTTCCACCACCCCCACAGTTAGGAGCATGTGCATTTCCTGCATGAGAAGTCTTTTGTGAGAGGGGTCCCTGAAGAGAGACGGAGAAGGGGGGTTGCAAGGAGGGAGGATCCCCTTTCTACCATGCAGAGCACCCAGCGATCTGATGTAATTCGGGCCCATGCAGGGTAGAAATGGGATAGGATGGATGAATCCAGATTTGGACTAGTATGTCGTCCCTGGGCACACCTTCAAAAGTTCTGCTTTTTGCCTGAGGACTGTTTCACCTGCCCAGAGCCAACCAAGGGGGAGGCCTCCTTCTATTATTTCTGCTATGCCTCCTAGAAAAGTCCTGCCTGTTCTGCGGGTGATAGAATTGAGACAGGGATTGTGGCTTTAAGTGCCTCTGAGATGTAGCCGAAGTGTGCAGGCCAAGGGACTTGAGGGTGGCTCTTGAGTCCTTGAGACTATGAAGCCTCAAGTCTGTCGTCTCCGAGAAGAGGGTCGAGCCCTCAAATGGGAGGTCCTGGATGGTGTGTTGGACTTCATATGGGAGCCCTGAAGCCTGCAACCAGGAGTCCCTCCTCATTGCCACCCCCAATCAGCCACATTCAGGAGCAACGCCCTGGCCACCAGCTTGCCCTCCTCTACCAATGAGAAGAACTCTACCCTAGAGTCTTCTGGCAGAAGCTCTATAAATTTTGCCATAGCCCTGCAGGAGTTAAAATTATATCTGCTTAGGACCACCTGGTGATTTGAGATTTGGAGCTGGAGACCCCCGGTGGAGTAAATTTTCTTCTCAAAGAGGTCCAGCTTCTTTGCCTCCGTTTTTTTGGGGATGGCCCTGATGTGGCGGCAAATAAGTGGGAGCGCCAGGAACTACAGCTAGGGAGTCCAGCAGGGGGTGGGTGTAAAAATGTTCAAACCCCTTAAAGGGAATGGAACACTTCCGTTTGGTCTTCTTCACCGTCAGTGGTAAGTAGGCGGGGTCATAGTGGTCTCTTGAATAGTCTTTATGAGTGGCAGGGCAATCCGAGAGGGACCACCAGAGGGGGCTAAGATATCCACCATAGGATCTGATGTCTTGGCAACCTCCTCAACATGGATCCCCAGGTTCTGGGCCACTCTGCTCAGTAGCTGCTGGAGTACCCTATTATCATAGAAGTTCCCGCCACCACCTCTTCTGGTGAGAACGAGGATGAGGCCCTAGCTAGGACTGGGTCTTGCTCTCTGCCCTCAGCACCGAGGGGGTCACATGGTACCGGGTCTTCCAGCACTGTGACTGATGCAGCGTGGGGCGGCTGGTCCTGCACCGAGGGAGGTGTGGGAGACACGTGAGATACCGAGGCCACCAACACAGACCTCCTGGAATCGGACCTTGGCTTTGGTGGAATACACAGGGGGTCCAGAAAGGCGACTGAGTCGGAGCCTGCCTTTGCCCAGGCCACAGTGCCTGGTGGAATTGCTGCGTTTCCTTGTCTGACGTCAAGTGTCTACACGATCCGTGTTGGCTTCGCTTAGATCTGCAGGACTCCACCTCTGACTCAGAGGACTCACTGAAGGAGGACCACGGGAGAGCAGAGCCCACTGGTGCTGGGGAGCAGTGTCAGGAACTTGAGGACCAATGCAGCTCCTCTACCTGTCCACTAGCAGAAAGAACCGGTGCTGAGGGAATGGCGATCAGCACGGTACCATGGCTGGCTTGCCCCGGGATGGCACCAAAGGTCTCACGGGTGCCGCTGAAGCGAAGCTCGGTGCCCTGTCTCATCTAGGTGAAGAAGGTAGTGACGTGAAGGCAATGAGCTCTCTGGCCACCTCAAAAGTGTCTGGCATGGATGATAACTCCAGCACTTGCTCACGACCTTCCCGGAGAGGGGAGTCTCGGGGGCCTGGATTCGACTGGTCCCTTTGTGAAACAGGAGTCAATGGAGCCTGACTAGGTGGTGCCGTGCTTACGTGACCCAACGCGGGTCTCACTGCGCCAGCTTCCTTCCGTGCCGGTCTGGGCGTGGACGAATGCCCTCTGTCAGGTCTCTTCTTTCTGTGGGGTACTGGAGACTGGGAACGGTACTGCCCACTACCCTGCATGGAGAACTCTGTCGGTGCCAAGGGTCTCCGAGTCCTTCCTCAGTGTCGAAACCTTTTGCGATGAATGGGCACTACGCACCGATGCCAAGGTGCTCGGCCGCGTCTTGGCTGACCTTGGGTCCAAGTGGGAATGGCAGCCTCCATAAGGAGAATCTTCAGTCACTGATCCCTCCCCTTTTGGGTTCTGGGGCAAAATCCCCTGCAGATTTTGCAACATTCCTTTTGGGACTTTATCCCCCAGGCACTTTAGGCAAGAAGTCTGTGGGTCACTCCTGGGCATAGGTTTGCCACACGCTGCGCAGGGTTTAAACCCCGGGGACTGAGGCATGCCCCAGTACGGGGGGAGGGGGAGAGAAGAAGCGGGGGGGGGGGGGTACCCCCAAACAATATCTTATAGAAAACTATACACTAACTACTAACTATTATCTAACTATTTACAGGAAAAGTCTGAAGACTGGAAAGAAAGAGACGCCTCTGAAGCAAGAGAGAACGAGCGTTCCAGCTAATCATCACACATGGTAAGAAGGAACTGAGGTGGCAGCAGGTCAGCAGGGCCCTATATTTGGCACCATGGAGGCACGACTCCAGGGGGCTCCTGAACTGACCCGATGGGTACTGTTAGGGGAAAAACCTTCCGGTTGCCGTGCACGCACCACGCGCATACTTAATTGGAATTGACATACGCAATTGAAAAAGAACTACCTTTTCACCCCCAGAAAGGGTCTCTCAAGGTCAAGGGGAAGACATATTAGTGGGGCAGCGTGGCGAAGTTTTCGGCACTATTGCTTGTGCTATTTGGTGGATAGCTACTGACAGTTACATTCTGTTAATCTGGCATTTTCCACAAATGCTAAAAATAATTATGTATTTAATTAAAAAGGAAAAAGAATCCTGGTAAAATGTACCATCTGCAAAGGCAAAAAAATGATGGGTGCAAGAAACCATGGAAGTAGCTGTAATATTCTTTTCAGTGCTACCCTATTGATCCCATGTTCAATGTGTACAAAAATAATACTGAGCATCTGTGACTACATGGTACATTTTTCTATGGATGAAAATGTATATTTTCCTTTTGCCGATATTTTAATTTCCACAGAAAATTCTGTCTAAACCCTTTGCCCATGCAGTTAAATGCCCATGTAAACCCTTGAAAGTTATTACTCTGAACATTTTTGCAAGCAGTCACAATAGTTCACTGTGGTATAGTTAGCAGTAACAAAGATATTGCAGATATAATCTTCCATCAGTTAAGTTTTTTGAGCAACTAATAAACAATATCCTGTAACAACTGTTTTGCAGTTTACACTATTTTGAGCTGAAGTTAACTATAGACAATAGGTAAAATCCTTCTTTTCTTTTTGAGAACTAGCCTCAGCAAGAACAACAAAGTGAAAAATGTTGATGAATTCAAATAGATTAAGCAATTAGGGCATCTTTTAGTTAAAAAATAACAGGATAGATCACATTAAAAAAAAGTTAGTTCTAAACTTAGATAAAAGTGTCTATTATGAAGGATACAGCTGCAGTTCTCTAAAATTATTGCTTCCAGATGTTTAATAATAGAAGTGTGAAATTTTGTGCTTCTTTCTAATTTAAAAGACATTTTGACACCCATTCACACTCAAGTAATTAATAACATCCCCCTCAGTTTTTTCATGAGGTGTGTACAGAAGTTGTTAAGAGGAAAAGCAACTAAGCCATTTTAAAGCTTTTGGCAACTTTTTATGGAACACTGTTACATTAAAAAACAACAACTATAACATACAAAAATTAAATAGCTTCTTTCTGACCTTCTTGAGCAGTTGGCACCATCCAGGTTGTGGTAGCAGTGGCCTTTTTAACACTTTCCATCTCTGTTTCATCTGTGATGACTTCCAGGGCACCAAACTCATTCACTCTGAACTGATAAAACAAAACAAAAAAATGGGCTGAAATTCTGAAAAAAATTGACTGACGCTCGCTTAAGGATTGCTCTTCTATCCTTTTAGTTTCTTATAATAGTGCCCTTCATTGTATTATCTGAGTGTTCAGTGATACTGCTAATCCCCTAGCAACAGGGAAAGTGTATTTATTTCTCTAAAACACAATGCACATGGTGTTATAGAAAAATGTTTAAATTAACTTTTATATATTTATATACTCTCACACACCATTTACAAATACATACAGAATGGTATGTATCCTAAACAAAACAAAAAAAAAATCAATAGCAAAAATCTCAAGGATAATTAACTCATTCTGCCTTTTTGGATCTCCCTTCACTGGCAGCAAACCAATGCTCTACCACCAAGCATTTTTGTCAAAGGTCTGAAAGTGATCAAGAAAATACAAGTATTTCACAGAATATTGTAATTTCAGTACCAACCAAAAGCTGAGTGTTTCTCCAATACAAATTGCATGTAAGCAAACACCCAAGAGCAGTTTATGAACTGTCTAATTATCTACTAAATATAATATAACCATCAGCCAGGAACAAGGCTTAGCAATATCCCACATACTGTGCTTATACTAGATCACTGTGATTTATGTCCATCCTGCCTCCAGTAACAAAGCATCCTCCAAATGCCGTAAAAACTGCAGTGCTAGCGGATAAGACTAATGTTCCGCTTTCCAGTTAATAAATAAGTCAGTAGGTCCAATGGGTTGCACAGGTGTAACTAAGAGTAGAATGATCTTCTATTTTAGCTGAAAGGATGCAAGTCACCTAGAGTTCAATCACACCTTATAGGTGCTGGTACTGAGGTTCCCCGGAAGGATCTCCAGGACGAACTATGCCTCAGAATCCCCTCACAAAGCATACTTCCACCTACTCACCCATCCATCTTTGCCAACCTGGCCTGATCTACGCTCACATTCTTTAGTGTATTTTTGTGCCTCAGGAGACTCCAGAACAGAGTATTCAGCTCCTTGTACTGAGGCACTGCGTAGAAGTACAAGTAGTAAGCTCCTAGTGCCCTGTCCTCTCTTGTGCACTTCTAGAGCAGCCAGCCACAAACATGATTGTTTACTTGGTATTAACATCACTAGGTTTCATCAACGCAGACCTGCTAACCCCAAACACTCAAAAATCATGAGTCAAGTCCCAAAAAAATCATGAGATTTTAAGAAATAATAAATGCTAGGTTCTTTTTATTTGCCTTCTGATTTTTGAGCCTTTAGGGTTTGTGCTTTCAAGCTTTCCTCTGCAACCATGAGGGCTATAAACTAATTTTTTTTAAGATGACAAGAGATTCTCACATATTCACATGACTCCACAAGCTCAGACTTTAAGAAAAATATCATGCATCTCACAATAGAATTGTGAGAGCGACAGAATTGGGAGAGCAGGCAACGTTGCCAATGTTTATATTCAGACATGAAAAAAACAAAGATTAGTAAATCTGTCTTACCATTCACATACTAGCTTTTCTTCCCCAGAGAGGCAACAAATGCTGAAAGGCGATGAGCACAGCTAATAAAGTTATCTGAATACAACATCAAAGTATGTGTGATGAACTGGGACTGTTATTAATGTGGTCTCTGAATGCTGAGTGGGGAGTGTTGGCCTGGGAAGGCAGGGGAGTGTGACTAGGATGGTCTGCATTGGGGGATGGGAGATGGCCGTGAGGGAGAATACCTGAGCATGTAACGTGAGAACCCAGGAAGGGGTTAGAGGCCAGGTGACACCTTTGCCCAGGAAACTAAACAAAGGCTGTGGGAGGGAATGCGAGAGAAGGAGTTGCAGGAGCTGGCTGGGAGGCAGACGGGACTCTGACCTCCCAAGGGGGCTGTGGTGCCCTGGGACTCCAAGATGCCTTGTGTCCCCCCACACTCCATGACAGTATGATCAGACTGTTTTTTTCTGGACAGATATGATTCATCCAACTCTCTTCATTGTAAACATGACAGAGTGGGAATGCTGAAGATAATGATGACTATGAGTCTCTGAAGTTCTGAATGCTCTCAACTCCCACTCAACACTTCGCAGTATCACCCCACTAATTTTGCCTTAATAATAAAAGGCTGAGGGCTGAAGCCTGAGAGGTGCTTTCTTCCTCTGAAGTTCCAGATTCTAGCCTTCCCACTCTGGTATATAAACAAATTCATTATTATATTATTGCTCCTGTGCCAAAGCCTTCAACAGGCTTCACATGAGAAACTCCATTGGGGAAGATTTTCAAAGGTGCAAATGACGACACTCAGACACTTAACTGGGCCTTTGAACATCTACCTTGCTGGCTTCAACAGGAGTTGGGGATTCACAGTACCATACAGATTTCGCCCAAATCATAAAAATACTTTGCTCTTGTTTATAGAACATCTTTCCTCATAAAGTTGCTAATAAACCTGAGGTGAAATCCTGGCTCCACTGAAGTCAATGGCTAAATGCCTATTGACTTCAGTGGAGCCAGGATGTCACTCAAACTGGTATTACGTACTTTACACACGTCTCTATGCCGCAATGACTTCATTTTTTCCTAAGACTCTGTGAAAACAATTTCCGAGTAGAATTCACAAGATGTACAATTACTTGGTGGTGGTATTAGCATATTCCTTGCTGGACAGAGCTGATTCTTTAAGTGGGGATGCAGCAAGTCAGCAAACATCGAGTTTCATACATCGTAAGGGTGGAAGGTCCACTGTAATCATCTAATCCAACCTCCTGTATAACACAGGCCATCGGACTTCCCTAAAGAAATTCCTGTTTAAACTAGAGCATGCCTTTGAATAAATTTTCCCACCTTGATTTTTTAAATGCCAGTGATGGAGAACCCACCATAAATCTTGGTAAATTGTTCCAATAGTTAATAACCCTCACTGTTAAAAACGTATGCCTTATTTCCAGTTTGAATGAGTCTTGCTTCATCTTCCAGCCCTTGGATCATGTTATTCCTGTCTGCTAGACTGAAAAGCCCATTATCTAAGTTTTGTTCCCTATGTAGGTACTTACAGATGATGATCAGGTCACCCCCAATCTTCCCTTGTTTAAGCTAAACAGATTGAGCTTGTGGTGTCTGTTGTCATGCCTCTTGTCCTTTAACGCATCCACTTGTAGCCATGCATTTGAAAATGGCTGCATTTCCTCAATTCCCCTTTTCTTATCAGTTCTGAAATGTGTCCTATAATACTTGGCTTCTCTTTACAGCTCCAGCCGGGTCATTTGAGTCTCTCCCCTTACAGAGTAGCAGAGGGCCTCATCTCCAAGGTCCTAAGTGCCCTGTGATTAGCTTCCAACTGCTGGACCTGGGCCTGACACCCTTCTCTGCCTACTCCACCAGGGAAGAATAAAGGAAGTCAACGCAGAAACAGAAATAAAGTCCACTAGTCATATGTTAGGGCAGCCAGCCTGACTCGGGAGCTTTGGCAGTCCCTGCCCTCTTCCCTGCAGGGGGTGACAGAAGGACTCAGGCTTGCCCTCTCCTCTGGGTCCCCACAGAGTAAGAGTTGCCAGTAGGAGGTCCAAGCTAATATCTACCATGGAAAGGATGACAAAAAGGAATTTGAGTGATGGGTGAAATCTGAACGCTTCTGTTATACATGTAAAATGCTAAAACAAACCTCCTTGAACTAGAAAGCACGCAGCAAAGCTTACAAGAAAAGGGTTTGAAATGTAACAATAAACAACAGTCCCTATTGTGACCTTTTTGTATTTCAACTAATGGTTCAGATAAAACAAAGAAGCACAAGCCTGTGCAAAAATCTGGGGGAAGTGCAAGGTAAGGAGAAAAGAAAAATTAACCAAACTTTTTAGACTTACATGTGTCCTGAGCAGCACATTTTTGAAGTTATGAGAATATCTTAATTAAAATGGAAGTTCGATACAAGTGGGCGTTCCTAAGCATGCACACAGACTGTACTAGCCCAAGAGTAGAATTCTCCAAAGCACTCAACATTGGTTTAACTCTTCTCCCACTGGAGCCAATGGTAAAACTCCCATTGGCTTCTCTAGGAGCACAGATAGGCCAATGCTGAGTGCTTTTGAAAACCCAATCCAGGAAGCCTAAATGGGGTTTTTCATATTTAAAAGGGGACGCCATCAAGGTTGGTAGGCCTAAATTTAAACTTACTTTGTTTTACTCACATCTGTTTGCAAAGTCCAAGTAATTCTGTATACAGATTTTTCCCCTAGCCCCCAACACAAAAAGAAAGATTCAGTGCTCTTGAGAGAGAGAAATGTTCAGTCCAACAATTATGAGCATGCCTTCAATAACATATGCAGTGCAAAAATTAAGGTTTTGATTAAAAAAAAAAAAAAAGTCACTTTCAAAGTTTCCATAGAGTTAAACAATCATGAACAAAATATGTCAGGTCACTAATTAGAAGCAAGCCAAAGCAGCAGCATCCAAAAGTTGCTAACATTTAAGAGCTCGTTAGTGACCTACATGAACCAAGCTGGCAGTATCAGACCAATGGACAGGTGCATGACATAAATAACACCACAGTTAACACTATTTGGCAGTTTCAATAAAAGAGACCAGGACTAAATGGGGATAGAACCTGAATTACTGTCTCATCCCTAAAGGAGGTTCCTTCAGGTAAAGTGAACGGGCTGCATAAGAAAGTTTTCAACATCACTGCACATACTATCCCTTTTCTGCAGATAAATCAGGACTTTGGCTTGCATGGCTGTCGAATCAAAAACTTAAGAACACTTTAATGCCCCAGCTCAGCAAAAGACTTAAGAACACATTTAGGTACTTCGCTAAATGAGGGTCTGTAGCACAGCACCGGACTCACTCCTGTGGCACCTCCTGCTGGTCATCCTCGGGAATTAGCTCTTCGACCCAAGAGCGCCCTCTGCAGGCCAGTGATCCGCTTGCCGTTGGCCCCCCGTGTCCCTCCCAGGACCCCGGTGCCCTTATCTCAGGGTTCTGCCTCCTGCAGTACCCCACAGTCTTACTGGGTTGTTCCCTCCCCCCCAGGGAAACCCCCACCCCCTATCTCCACGTCGCCTCAGTCGTGGTTACTGCCAGTCTCAGTTTAGCCCCCGCGCCCAGGGGCAGGGCCGGCTCCAGGCACCAGCTGACCAAGCACGTGCTTGGGGTGGCACCTTGGAAGGGGCAGCCAATCTTGGGGTGGCGGGGGGCGCTCGGGGTTTTTTGTTTGTTTTTATTTCAGTGGCGCGGCACTGGGGGGGACAGGGGCTGGCACAGCGCTAGGGGGGCGGGGGCTTCAGCGGCGCGACATGGGGGGGTGGAGGTTGGCGCGGCGCTCGGGGTTGGGTGGCACGGCGCTCGGTGGGGGGTTGAGGACGGCATGGCGCTCAGAGGGGGGGCAGGGGTTTGGGCAGCGCAGCCTGGCCCGGCGCTCGGGGGGTGGGTTTGGGCGGCCCGGCCCGGCGCTTGGCAGGGGCGAGGGTTTGGACGGCCTGGTGCCGCGCTGGGGGCGGGGGTTTCGGTGGCGTGGTGCTGGGGGGTGTTAGGGCAGGGTGGCGCTCTTTTTTTTAGCCTGGGGTGGCAAAAAAGTTAGAGCCGGCCCTGCCCAGGGACAGACTGCAGTCTATCAGCCGCTCATCACAGGCAAGAAGGGGTTTGGATTGGCTGCCTTTACCCACCCTCCGGCTGCCCCTCTGCAAGCCCCATACCTAGAAGGCCTAGAACTAGGCCCTGCAGCCTGGGGAGTTGCTGGCCGAGGGCTTCCCAGCTCCTAAGGCCCTTCCCCAGCCCTGTCTCACTCTAGGTCCCCTGGGCGAGTTCCCCAGCAGCCAGGCCCCCCCCTGGCTTCCCTGGCCTTCTTATAAGGCCCAATTGCTTAGTTTGGGGCGTGGCCCCAGCTGCAGCCATTTCCCCCAATCAGCAACCAGTGGCACAATCCAGAGCATATTGGATATGTAGTCCCAGTGAGATGCCCTCTCAATAAGCAAGCTGCAGCTTCATTCTCCAGATGCCTGTAAGGTGTGGCCCCATGTGCAGTAATCTAATCTTGAGGTAATGAAGACACGGATAACAGTGACAAGATCCACATCCTAAAGGAAAGGTTGCACCTGCCTAAACCGACAACAGCAGATATGGGTCTAGAATCATCCCTAAATTGCAAGCCCTGCTCACCAATTGCAGATGTATTCCTTCAATCAAAGGGACTGATACTATCTCCTCCATCTCAGTCCTCCAGCCCTGCATCATCAAGCCTGGGTTGACCCTCAGCCAACTCACTCCCATCCATGCCTTCTCTCAACTACTCACATTTCTTCAGTCTTTTCAATCTTCTCCCTGGTATTTGAGGGGTCCACACACATTAATGAATTTATCTCCACTGTGAAATCAGACACCATTATTATCCTCATTTTACAGATGGGGAAACTTGGGACAAAGATTTGCTTGAGGCCACACACTGAGTCAGTGGCACAGCCAGGACTAGAACTTCAGGCCTCCTGACTCTCAACCCCATGCTCTTTCTTCCAGAGCACAATACCACCTGCCAGAGGTGTTTTGCAGCCAGAACTCCCACTGACTTCAGTTACAATTGTCAGAGCTCAAGATTTTTGCCGACCAGGTCCTATATGTCTAATGTTCAGAACCCCAAAAATGAAGAACACATCAGTGGCAATCTGCCAAAGCTTTGGCTTAAGTGACTCACTCAGCATCACGTAGGAAGGCTGTGGTAGGGGCAGGGGTAGGACTATACTTTCCTGTGTGGCATTCATCTGCCTTAGCCACAAGACCATTCTTTTTCTTCCTGCAGTCTCCTGCCTTGTTCCTTACAAACCTTCCACCATCTAAAGCAAATGAGGCAGGGAAATAGCTCCACTCAGTAAACAACCCTGATTTATTCATTCGGTGCACTGAATGAGACTAAGGTCCCATGGAAAAACTACTATGTGATCATGTAATTAAAGACTGTACCATAATGAATATACATAAATGGGCTGAATTAAGATTTCACAGGCAATCAAAATTCTGGCATTTCCTAACTTCTGAGTGCTTGCTTTGCTACAAAATACAATTCTTTTAATGTAGGGGGGTTTATTTATACATACTTCCTATCTTTAAAGGAAAATTGTAAAAACAAATTCTATTATGTTCAGGTTTAAATCCTAAACCTCTGGCAATGGAGCACAGCTTGAGCTACAGGACTAACTACATTTGCTGGCAGGAGAAGATTGTTATCCTGGGTGGGAAGAGAATGGGCCACATGCTGGGGCTGAAGGATGGCTGAGGGGAGACCAGTCTGGCTTTCTCTCTCTCCCCACCCCCCGAGGAAGTACAGGAAGCTCCTTTTCCATGTACAGCCTGCATGTTGTGGGGATGGACCATCAGGGCCTTATGCAAGGTCATGGGGTGGAGGTTTTCAGCTGGGAAGGAGCCTGTCCCAGCTCGCTCTTTCCCCCATTCCAAAGAGGCTATCTGCTGCCAAAATTCCAAATGCAGTGTGTGCTGCTCCTGCAGTAGTGACTGCATGAGCCCTGCCTTAGATTAGAACCTGTGTGTTCAGTTACTGTCAGGCGTTCCCTTAACATTTTGCAGACAATGCATGGGACAAAAGAGAAATTGTGATTTTCTAAATTTTATATCTCTGCAAAACTTGTGCCCAACTTCATGGGACCAAAAAAAAAAAAAAAAGGGGGGGGGGGGGGGCACTTCTCGGCTTCTGTGGCCTGTAAGCCTATCTTCAATACCTGGCAAATTGGTTGAAAGTATAGTAAATAACAGAATTATCAGACACATAGATACACAATATGTTAGGGAAGAGTGAACATGGCTTCTGGAAAAGGAAGTCATGCCTCCCAACCTATAAGAATTCTTGGAGGGTGTCAACAAGAATGTGGACAAGGTTGATCCAGTCAATATTGTGTACTTGGACTGTCCAAAAAACCTTTGACGATGTCCCTCACCAAAAGCTTGTAAGAAAACTAAGCAGTCATGGGACAAGAAGGAAGATCCTCTCATGAATCAGTAACTGGTTAAAAGACCGGAAACAAAGAATAGAAATAAATGGTTACTTTTCACAACAGAGAAAGGTAAATAGCAGGGTCCCCCAAGGATCTACAGTGGGATCTGTGCTATTCAACATATTCATAAATGATCTGAAAAAGGGGGTGAACAATGAGGTGGCAGAATTGGAAAAGGTAAAAAAAGAGGCAACAAAAATTATATGGGGTACAGCTCAGTTTACGTATGAGGAGAGATTAAAAAATGGGGGTCACATGGTACCCAAAAGGAAAATAACTGCTAAGTCCTGAATCTCCTCATTCCCACCATATCAAATTCACCTCTAATAAAACTTTCCTAGCAAATTGGCAATAAGGTTCTGTCATAGAAATTTAAATTAATCCCCTGGATAAACTTTAAACTGTTGAATATAGATTCCAATGAAAAAATGAGAGGCAACAAAAGCCTGAATCACTTAAGCAGATGAAAGGGGAGACCCCCAAGGCCACAGCAGAATCTAGCCCAGGATACTGCAGCACTGGAAGAAATATTCACAAACCAACTGGACTCAATCTCAAACGATATTTGGGACCTCTCTATATGATGTGAAATCCCAAATGGCTTGCTTAGAAAATGAGCTACAAAAGACTGCCATTTAAGCTAATGAAATTAAAGAAGAAACTATCTCTTCAAAATTAAGACCAAACTCAAAGAAAAACAGGATGACTAGAAATAAAAGACCTTGAAGAAACCTTCATCTGTTGGCATTGCTGAAGGTCTAAAAGAGAAGGATATTATCAGTTTTCTTCAGAACCTGCTCCCTGACATATTTAAACTGCCCCCATTAGATACTGAAAGGGCCTATTGAATGCCTGGTACTAAAAGGCAGGAGTCTGTTTCAATAAAAACCTTTGAAAGAATAGTAGATAGCTGATTACAAAACATTTTGTAAAAATCTGCTGGAAAGCCATCCATCCAAGGGGCATTGCTGGAATTCATATTTTTAATAACCTGTTTGATCTCATGCATTGAAAAAGTTTTGTCCATAAATAACACTTGTTCAGAAGATAGGGTACTAAAAGGCGGGTCTTCGGTGAAATGATCAAATTTATTAGTCAGATTGGACATCTGATTTATAAAAGCTTGATAGAATTGCCTAAACTGATTATTTATATCTATTGGTTCAAGGATGGGACTCCCATCTTCTTGTAATGAGGAAGATATATTATTGTTGGCTAGTTCCATTTTAAGTCTTCTGGCAAGTAGTTTACCTGCTTTATCTTTGTTTAACCCTACTGGGTATTAATTCAACTTGGCCGAGTAAGCATTCATTATATTTATATTTGGTGTTGATTAGATTTGACCTACAAGGTTTTTGTTATTTGGATCAGTCTTGTGCACTCTCTCCAACTCATCTATTTTCTTGGCCAGAGAGTCTTGTAACTTGAGTCTCTCTCTCCCCTTTTGGAAGGCATACTTTATGCATTGATCCTTTATAGTAGCTTTCAGAACATCCCAAAAGATGGCATCTGAGGTATGGGAGTGATCATTTTCTTGTATGAAATTAGAAATGACTGAATCAACTGTGCAATGAAATTTTGCATTGTTTAGTAGCTTCACCTAGAACAGGGGTTCTCAACCTTTTTCTTTCTGACACCCCCCCCTCCCCCACACACACACACACAACATGCTATAAAAACTCCACAGTCTACCTGTGCCACAACAACTGGTTTCAGTCTACCTGTGCCACAACAACTGGTTTTCTGCATATAAAAGCTAGGGCCAGCGTTATGGGGTAGCAAACAGGGCAATCAATGGGGTTCCATGCCAAAGGGCCTCCCGCGAAGCTACATTGCTCAGGCTTCAGCTTCAGCGCCAGGTGGTGGGGTTCAGGGCCCTGGGATTCAGACCCATGTCGGGGGGGGCGGGTTTCTGCCCTGGACCCTGCGAGTCTAATGCTGACCCTGCTTGGTAGAGTCCCTGAAACCTGCTCTCTGCCTCCCAGGGCCCCTCTTGAGACCCACTGACCTAGAAGACATTAATAAGGTGTAATCAGTGTCTATAGAAAGTAGAATTGGAGCATGATCTGAAATTAATATAGTATCAATAGTTGCTTCTAGGCATGCTGGAATCAGTTCTAAAGACACAAGAAAAATTCTGGAGAAAGATGAATGTACTGTAGAGAAGTATTTATAGTCATTCTCCTTGCGGTGTCTCAGTCTCCATATATCTTTTAAAACAATTCATTCATTAATAATGAGGGTTGGCCTATTGTGCTTTGAGAGCTGAGTCTCATGTAATTGGATTTGTACAGATGTCTATCTAATGTAGTATTGCAGTCGTTTCCCTGTTTGTGTAGGTACGCAGCCACTACCATGAGGACTTTGGAGAATACTCGGAGGGGCTGTAGAAAGTCCAAAGGGTAGTACTCTGTACTGGCAATGATCATTCCCCATGATGAATCTGAGGAACTGTCTGTGAGCCAGGTGTATGAAGTGAAAATATGCATCTTGGAGGTCAAGGGCTGAGAACCAGTCCCTCTGTTCCAGTGCTGGGATAATGGTTGATAGTGTAACCATCTTGTAGTGTTGTAGTTTGATTAACTTGTTGAAGTTTTATAGGTCTAGGATCGATCTCCACCTGCCAGATTTCTTTTGGGTCAAAAAATAATGGGAATAAAAACCCTTCCTTCGGTGTTGGGATGGGACTGATTCTCTGGCTCCCAGCTGCAGAAGGTGATTTATTTATTCTCGTAGAAGGTTTTCATGTGAACGGTCCCTGAAGAGGGACAGGGAGGAGGTTGGGCGGATGGGATTGATAGGAATGGGATGAAATATCTTTTGTTCATGATTTCTAGGACCCACTTGTCGAAGTGATATGATACCAGGATGGACAGAAAGGGGCTGAGCAGTCATCAAACTGGGGGGTTGTTGAAGATGGTTGCAGTGACTGGAAGTGCAGTGACTGGAAGAGGGGGAGGCTTCTCAAGGCCCTGAACAAACCTTCAGAATTGTTGTTTGGATGTGGCGGTGTGAAAGGTGGCTACAATTGCTTTGAGGCTTCAATTGTCTGAACTTCGTATGGAGCCTGTGTCGGCTTCATTGTGTGTCATATTGTCGATGAGGAGTTAAAGGTGGAGGTAGGGACCTTGTGACAGGTTGGTATTTCCACAGACATCTCTTTGGTGCTGGCATATATATACTGAGAGCAGAGAGTTGCTCGAGAGTCCTTTAGGGAATGTAGGGACTCATCCATGCATTTGGCAAATAGCTTGGAACCCCCAAAGGATAGGTCCTCAACTGTGGTTTGCGCTTACTTATGGAAACCGGAGAGGTGCAGCCATCATTCTCGTCTCATCATTACAGCTGTCGCGATGGAATGGGCAGCAGTATCAGCAGAGTCCAAGGAGGCTTGTACAGCCGTATGGGCCAACAAGTGTCCTTCAGACATGCGTGCCCGGAGTTGCTACTTCTTATCGTGGGAGATCCTGGCAGAACTCCTGTATCTTAGAATAGTTCATGTGATTGTATTTGGCCTTATTCGCCTCATAATTGGAGATACCAAACTGCAGCATGGCAGAGGAATAAGCCTTGTGACCAAAAAGGTGTAATCGCTTCCAGTCCCTGTCATAGGGAGTTGACCTTGGGTAGTATTGGTGCCCCTTCTCATGTGCTGCATTGATGACCAGGGCATTTGCAGTGGGGTGGGGAAAAAATTCCATGTTCTTAGTGGGAACATAATATTTTTTGTCCGCCTACTTGCAGGTTGCTGGGATGGATGCTGGGATCTGCCAGAGCATTTGACCAGGTGCAAGAGGGTCTCATTGATAGGGAGGGCTGTCTTCACCGATGTAGAGGCATGCAGCTTGTGCTGTTGCTCTTTCACTTCCTCCAGAGGGATCTGGAGGGAGTCTATGATCCTGCGGAACAGCTCTTGGAAATGTCTGAAATCGTCTGCTGACGTAAGGTGTGAAGGCATGATAGCCTCATCGGGGGAAGAGGACGAAAAGAGGAGTGTTGGTTTAATCTCCTCCAGTTCTTATTCCTGTTCCTCTACTGGTAGTGGATCAGCCTCTGGTGGTCAAGAGATGGATGAGGATGGTGAATGCAGGTGTATCCAGCTCTGTTCTATGGGAGGCTTTAGAAAATGTGCTCTGCACATAGCCCAGTATGGCCCGATGAGGGGATTGGATCCATGGGAATCCATACCAGGGCCCTGATTCGGTCCCAGTTTCCAAGCTGTGAGGACGTGCAGAGGATGCTTTTCGAGTATGTCCCAAATATAAAGATGGGACGAATTATTCCTCCTCTTCCTTACTGGGGAAGGATGGTGCAGTCTTCAGAGGGGAAAAGGTATTAGTGCTGTGACACCGGAGAAGAGATGCGAGGTGGAGAGCTTGTGTCTGAGTAGCGGCAACTCAAGCATGTCAGATACCATCAGATATTTTGGGTAACTGAACTCCTGTGGAAGAGGGAGGAGCATCATCGCCTGGTTGTGTCGGTGTCGGGGGCGGGGGAGGGAATGCATTCTCTGGAACAGCCAGCAGATAGAACAGATTTACTTGGAGCCAAAGGCTAATCCAGTCCTGAGGGTCTCATCAGTGCCAGTGTTCACATCAGTGCCGAGGGCTTGCTTAGTGCCACGAATTTGCTCAGCGCTGCTACAGATGTCGTGCCAATAGAGATGTCAGTGCCGAAGCGCCTGAACTTGATTTGGTTGGGGCGGTCGGTACCATTTTTGAATGTCCCACACTGTGCTCCTCTGTGTCAAGAGACAGTCCAGTTGCCTTTGGGAATACCCATTTAGGGTCCTTAGACCTCTCCTTAGCTCCGGTACCGGAGGTGCTCAGACAGTCACAGGAGCTATGTCTCACCCCTGAAGAAGTTGAGGGTATTGAATTCACAGTGTTCTGCCAGACTGTTCCTTTGAGGGCAAGGTGGTGGCCAGTTTCTTCCCATCTGCATGGGAAACAGAGGATTTTCTCTTGGAAGGATGCAGCGAGTGAGGGTCAGTTGATGATCTAGCTGAGCATGAGTGCCCCATGGGCAAGGTATCTGGACCGGGGTCCCAGGCTGGCCGCAGGGACCTCTCCTTAAAAGAGCTTTCAGGTTTGAAAGGGCAGGAAGCAGGAAAAAACGTATTCTAAGCTAAGAACTAACGGAGAGGGAAGTATGAGGAAAATTTTATTTTATTTTATTTTATTTTTAGGAGAAGAGGACATTTAAAGGAAAGGAGTAACTATTCAGGTAAACAGGTAAGGGTACTATCTTCGGGCTCAGAGAATAGAAGGGCTCTGCTCAGGATTCTGTCCCAGACCAAAGATGGTTATGAAGGAACCAAGGGCAGTTGGACTGCTCAGCCTATAGATGCCACTCATGGCACAAGACGGGGACGAGCAAATGTGCAGTCCAATGAGCACTGCTACCAAAGATCCCCGATCCTAGTCGCAGGGGGTGCTGCCGCACCTATAGTGGAGCACCTGTAGGGACGCTACACAAAGAAGAACTTATAGGTGACTTAATGCTTAGCAATACCCTCTCAATCTCAGTCAAAGAAAAATGGGAAAAAGAACTTAAGCTTAGTATCTCAATAGAAACCTGGGAGGATATCTGGCATACTGTGAAAGATACTTCAAGTTCTTAATCCTTGCAATTCTTCCAGGACAAAATATTTAACAGGTACTGCTGGACTTTAGAACATTTGCTTAAGGGTAGATTGGCAACACATAGCAAATGCTAGAGATGCAAATAGCCACATATCAACGTTTTGCACATCCTCTATACCTATCAAAAATGCACATGTTCTGGAACACCTTATTCTGTGCTCTCTCAAAAACTTAAATGTCACTATCTTTCCTTCTCCAAACTTGTGTGTTTTATGGGTGCCAGACAAATTGGTATTATCAGTTAACATTAAGAAATAGATTGCAGTACTATTCTAGCAGCCAAAAGAATTATTTTGAGAAAATAGAAATCTGCGATTCCTCCCTCATATACAGACTCGCTTAGTGAGCTCTTTGCTACAGCATTAATGGAAAAAATGACCACTTGGAAAAAATATGAGTAGGGCCCTACCGAATTCATGGTCCATTTTAGGCAATTTCACAGTCATAGGATTTTTAAAAATCGTAAATTTAATGACTTCTGAAATCTCACAGTGTTGTAATTGTAGGCATCCTGACCCAAAAAGGAGTTGTGGGGGGGGTCGCAAGGTTATTGTAGGGGGGTTTGTGGTACTGCTATCCTTACTTCTGCCGCTGGATGTGGTGCTGCTTTCAGAGTTGGGGAGCTGGAGAGGGACAGCTGCTGGCCAGGAGCCTAGTTTTGAAGGCAGAGCCACCACCAGCGCAGAAGTAAGGATGGCATGGTAAGGTATTGCAACCCATACTTCTGTGCTGCTGCCTGCAGAGCTGGGCCCTCAGACAGCAGCCACCACTCTCTGGCCACCCAGCTCTGAAAGCAGCAACACAGAAGTAAGAGTGGGATGGGATGGTATTGCCATCCTTACTTCTGCTCTGCTGCTGGCGGGCGCTGCCTTCAGAGCTAGGTGCCAGGCCAACAGCCACCACTCTCCGGCCACCCAGCTCTGAAGGCAGCGCAGAAGTGAAGGTGGCAATATCGTACCCCCCTGCAACTTTTGGGTCAGGACCCCCAATTTGAGAAACACTTGTCCGCCCCATGTAATCTGTATAGTAGAGGGTAAAAGCACACGAAAAAGACTAGATTTCATGGGGGAAAACCAGATTTCACGGGTTGACAGTGCATTGCGTGAAAAAATACTTTCTTGTGTGTGTTTTAAACGTGCTACCTAAGAGGGCATATGACAAAGATCTATAAAATCATGAATAGTATAGAGAAAGTGAATAGAAACACTTGCCCTGTTCTGTTAATTCCATCTGACATTGGCCACTGGATACCGGCTAGATGGACCATTGGTCTGACCCAGTATGTTCTTCTTGAATACTGAGGCACTTGAGAAGAGTTTTAATGGACATAAGGCACACTTTGGCTGCCTACACCCTACACTCAGTTACCTCTTTTAAGACTTAGCTGGGAGTATCCCACATCACTCTAATTAACTGACCACACTCTAGTGTTTATGTCCTGTATAATTTTTGTTTGTTTTACTGGACTAACCCTTGTATATTTTCAGGATGATTTTTTTTTGTTGTAAACACCACATTCATTTGTTCCTTTTTGTTCAGTTTAATTGCCATTTGTTAGCTAGTTACCTCAAGTAGTATCCCTGCAGTGTATCACAGTTCACTTTGGAAACACAATAGTTAAATAAAGAAACTTAAAGCACTCCATAAACCTTCAGTCACTCCAGCAGGAAGCAATTTTAAATTATTACAGCTTTTTCAATTGATGAAAGCACTTAAATCTTGAAGTGATGGTGTTTCTGTGTGCGTTTAGCAAACAGTGATTTTTTTTTAAAAAAAGGCATTTATACATGCTCTTCACTTCAGAAGTTATCAGCTCTTCAACCCTGCCTAGCGCAGAGCAATTGGAAAGCATTGAAGCGTTTCAGATCTGCACATGCTACTTAGTCTACTGAAGAGAAGAGTTATAAACTTCAGTGTTACATGCTATGTGTCTAAAATACCAGAGTTCTAATGCGTTTACTTCATTAAAACTATCCGTACTAAAATACAGTAGAAGGATCCTTGCTATACTACTCAAATCTTCCTTTTCAAATGTCAAACTACTTAACTACAATTTATAGTTTTCCCTCTTCTCTGAATAATACTAATTATCTACATTTCTTACATTTATACCTTTCATAATAATTTTTTTTGGGCATTATATTAGCACTTTGCATGTTCAAAGCATTGTATAGATTTTAACTAATGTTATATTTTGTGAGCTATATGTATGAAAATATATTTCTATAGCATGTTCTGGCCAAAGATCTCAAAGCATTTGACTAACAATAATTCAGCTTCATAACATCTCTATGATGTTATATTCTCACCATTTCATAAATGTAGAAAGTGAGGCATGGATAAAAAGTCTGCAGCAGAGCTGGGAATAAAAGCCATAGTACCCAACTCCCATCCCTATATTTGAGTCAGAAGACCATGCTTTAGTTACATCAGGACAAAATGGTATCGCTTTCTGTGTTTTCAAAAATCTCTATTTCACAGTGAACAACAAGAGAATGTCTGTAATGAGTGGTGGACAAATACTGAGAAGTTATTTACAAACATTTCAGGAATTCTAAATCACATTTCAATTTGACTACACTCAAGACTTTTTGATCATTTACATAAGCAATTTTCGTTCACTTGTATTTATGTAAATGCAACTGTTTGTGTAAAAATATGCTTGCTCCTGCAAGAACACATATTTGTGCTAGAAGTGTGCGTCTTAACATCTTGTAGTGGTGGGATTGGGTATGAATATAGTAGAGAAAGAGCAAGGACAGAAAGTGATTTATTTTAAAAACAGAAAAATGCATCATCTGATCAGAGAACTCAAATACCATATGACCTAGGTGACCAAAAACAAAGCTCAAAGAGATACTGAATATTCAAAACAATACTCATAGTTTGAGAGCATTACACAAAAAATATTTGAACAATTTTGAATAACCAACAAATCTGAAGGAGGCATGATATGCTCACAGACAATTTCCAAACAGATAAAGGGGCAACAAATTGTTTGCTGAGAATAGTTCTATAGTTATTTATTACTATTTTTTGTGGTAACACCTAGCAGCCTTAATCTATGACTAATCTGTAAGGAATATGAGCTAGTTTTGTGTGTGTTTTTCAACAAGAAATTTTCACAGGATTTTGCCATTATATTGCAATGTAAATATCTAATATTTTATATGTTGTAGAATTAATCTGTTTTTCATTTATGAAGAATCATTTTTCTGGCTTATCACTTTGACCACTTAACCCCCTTCTCTGAATCCCTCCACTGGCTCCCTCTTTCCCACTGCGCAAGCCCAGACTACTTGTCTCCACTTTTAAGGTTGTTCACTGACTATCCCCACTCTAGGAACCCTTATGTTCTAGTCAGCTGGTGATCCCTGCTTTTGCTCTGCCAACATTATCAGTTCATCGGTCAGCTTTTCCAATGTGTATTTTTATGCTTTCTGCCATGCAATCTATTATGCATGGGAGGAGCTCCCTCTTAAAAAACAAACACCGAGTCCCTACAATATCTTCTTCTCTTAAAAACCACCTATACTGTGATTCCTTTAAAACACATAAGAACAGTTAGGCAGTTGGTAGGCTATGATTATCCTAAGTATAGTAAACATAACTGGCTTATTATTGTTACCTTGTGCTTCCCTGCCCGTTTGCCGTATCTACCTGTTGCCTTTCATCTTATTAGTTAGATTGCAAGTTCTTTAGGGCAGGCACCATCTATTTATTGTATTCATAGACTCCAAGGTCAGAAGGGACCATTGTGATCATCTAGTTTGACTTCTTGTATGACACAGGCCATAGAACTTCCCAAAAATAATTACTGTTTGAAGAAGAGAAGGTTTTTGTTAAAAAACCCAATCTTGATTTAAAACTCAGAAAATGCAGAAATTAATTCATCCAAGACGAACAACACATGATCAAGGAAATAATACATTTCAGAAGGTGAATAGCTTTTATTTTTTTCCTTTTACATTTTTTCCCCATAGGAAGTGCAACAGTGGATAAATCCAATGGCCCGGGAGTAACCTGGCTAGCAAAAGAGGCTTCAGTATAAGGAACAAGACTTTGCAACAAGCTGCTATGGAACACCTTATTTACCCGGAAAGTTTCTTCCTAACCAACACTACTTAGAGGCTAACTTATAAAGTTTATATTCCTTCCAAAACTTGTTTTTAAATCCTTACTCTAATTCTAGATATGCTTGTTATCCACATAAACATCCAATCTGTTTGTGAAGTCTTCTAAGCTCTTGACCTCCATGAGATCATGACAATGCATTCCTCCAAGCTAATTGTGCATTCTGTGAAAATGTATTTTCTTTCATCAGTTTTTACATTTTCTGCCTTTCATTTCAGTTTCATTTAACATTCCTTTGTTCTTATATTATGAGAACGGATTAATAGATTTGCCTAATCTACCTTCTCTACACCATTCAGTATTTTGTATACCTTTATTGTATTCCCTCTTACTTGTGTCTTCTCTAAAGCCCAGATTCAGGAAAGCATCCCTATCCACCAAGCATATAAGCACATGCTTAAATCCAATTAAAGTCTAGGGAATTTAAGCATATGTTTAAATTTAAGTTCATGCTTTCTTGAAGAGGGATATACTTAACCATATACTTAGTGCATACCTGACTTGGGGCCTCAGGTGCCAGACCCAATCTTTTCAATCACTCTTCACATGGAAGTTTTTCCATGCCTCTAATAATGTTGTTGCCCATCTTTGAGCCACCTCTGTTTCTGCCACAGTGGATAAAAATCAATGATTTATTTTAAAAAAAATTAAAGCAGATTCTTTTATTGAAATAAGATTTTTTAATTTAAATTCAATTAACCAATTAAATAACCTTATTTAAAATTAAATCAGAAATTGACAACCTATGTTAAGCCCTATACTTACTAACACTTATTTAAATAATCTAAATTAAATACAAAAATAATATTAAGCAGTACATATTTGCTGTCAAGTTTTAAAGAAAATCAAACTCCCAACCACAAGGAAATCACTGGCTAAGCACCTGGAACTTGAATTTGTTGAAGTGCTGAACCAGTTTTTGACAGCAAGACCCTTCTCTGCTGGTGCAGAGAGAATATTTTCTTTATTTCAGTTAATTCAACTAGTTCAGTTCAATGACTAGTACATTCAAACTTAATAAACTAGTTGGAAGTTTAAAAAAAAAAACAGGAAGGCTTGTTTTCCTCTTCCAATCTATGAATAAAAACTAGGTGAAATAGGGTAAATTCTACTAGTTCTAAAAACTTGAAGGACATGATAATCAGAAACAATCAGTTCAATTTACTGACTACAGGCAATACCGTCTTCATTTAATAAATTAGTTATAAATGCAAAACATGTTTTGATAAACTTTTTGATAAAAAAAAATTCTTAGGTATCTAGCATATTTAAGGTAGTTCTACTTAATTTTTAAAAGCTGTTTTTTGTGCACTATTAAATTTGAATTTCCAATAAAAAATAAATTAAATAATCTAGTAAACAGGAAATGTATCATTCACCATTTTCTAACATAAAAATGTAAAAATTAAGAATCTGAATAAATCTAAGGTAAACTATATAACGGCTTAAAAACATGTATAGATGTAGTGCACCCTCCTAGTTAGCAGAAAGAAGCACCAAATTTAGTGTAAAGGCTATATTTAGTTGCCAATCAACATACTTTAATAGTTACCAACCAATGAAATCAACCTCTCGCTAGGAAAATAACTAAAAAGTACAAATGCAAGACTCAATCATAATCTATTATTTAAATCCAGGCTTCCTGCTTGCTGATTTAAATCATTATTAAGATTGGTGACCTAACTCACTGTCAAAGCAAACCACCCTGGTTTCTGCTCTCTCTTGTCTTAAATAAGGTGACTAGAACTAATCACATTACTCCAGCTAAGGGTATACCACTGATTTATACAATGGCATTGCAATATGCTCTGTCCATCCTATTCCCTAAGCATTCCAAAATATTATTTTTAAATGTAATGTAGTCAAAAAGACATTTATAATATATTTATCCTATATTTGAAACCCATTTCCCACTTTCTAGGGCACTTCATTCCAACAACACAATCTTAAAACACCAGTGGACATACAGTTCTTTAACCCAGAGCAGCCGTGTTAGTCTGTATCCGCAAAAAGAACAGGAGTACTTGTGGCACCTTAGAGACTAACAAATTTATTTGAGCATAAGCTTTCATGGGCTACAGCCCACTTCATCAGATGCATAGAATGGAACATATAGTAAGAAGCTATAAATACATACAGAGAACATGAAAAGGTGGAGCCGGAGAAAAAAAATTTTTGTAGTGATCATCAAGTTATTGAATCTATTTTCCCATGTTAAGTATCCTCACACCTTCTTGTCAACTGTCTAAAATGGGCCATCTTGATTATCACTACAAAAGTTTTTTTTTTCCTTCTCCTGCCGATAATAGCTCAACTTAATTAATTAGCCTCTTACAGTTGGTATGGCTACTTCCACCTTTTCTATGTTCTCTGTATGTATATATATCTTCTTACTATATGTTCCATTCTATGCATCTGATGAAGTGGGCTGTAGCCCACGAAAGCTTAAGCTCAAATAAATTTGTTAGTCTCTAAGGTGACACAAGTATTCCTGTTCGTTTTATAAATGAATATCTGAGACCCTGTTTAAAAAATATACTATAAAAACACCTCACCAATGTCATTCTGAGTGGAATTACATAAAAATTCTATTTTCATTAATAACAACTTTGTGAGAAAGGGTCTCTGATATACTAGCCATATCTTTTGTTAAGCAGCTGAAGGCCTTCTGCAAGCAGGCTTGAAAGCCTAAAGAGAAAAACCAGAACTACTAGATATAAATGTATATTTTATTTTTTTAACTTTAGTATTTCCTAATATTTAAAATGTTACTTATCATTACACCCTAGTAAACATGCAGTCATGATCTATACTTTGGAAAAGATAAAACAGAAGTATTATTCAAACTTCTAAAATGTCCTAACAATCAGATGTATTCATTTGATACCCCTACTGGGGTGAATTTCCCCATTTATGTGCATCATTTTTAAAATTGATTAGATTTTAAGTTAGAGAGACAAGGTGGATGAGGTAATCTCTGAGGGTGAAAGAGACAATCTTTTGAGCTACGAAGAGCTTTTCTTCAGGTCTGTTAGTCCAACAAAAAACATTACCTCACCAACATCCTAGGACCAACACAGCTACAACAACACTGCAAACAACAACAGATTTAAAATCGACAGTATCATTTTAAAGTTGATTGTTCAGCCTCAGCTTTTGAGACTTACTGGCTTTTGGGCACTCGAACTCTGGCTTAAGAGTTGTACTCATGCTTATCCTGTGTATTTGTGTGTCTATGTGACAGCTGCCATTTTAACAGACACCAGGGATTAAACCAGGGACCTCTAGAGCTAAAAGCATGAGTTTCTACAGCTTCAGCTTAAATAACCTTTAGCTGAGGGTTGTAACAGACTCATATCCTCTGTGGACCAGGTACAGAGAGGAACACAACACCCACTGACCAGTGAATGATACATACTCCCCCCTCTTCCCTATGCATTTATGCAGTTTTTATTACAGTCTTTTAAAAACACATTATATTATCTTACCTTCAGGTCACTTCCTGGCAGTGTACCTATGCCATCCTTCCAGTCCATAACACTAAATACATCAAACTCTTGGCCACTTGCACTCGAGGCAGATTCATTCATGATGCATGCACTGGAAAAAATAAAAGAGAAAACATTTTCAGATAAAACCTAACTCCGAGTTGATGTTTCATTCATGGACATTTCTTCAAGCACTTTACACAATGAATATCAAATTGTCCTTCCACTCACATCCAGAACACACATAACTTGCTTTATCAAGGTGCAGAAGATATGAGCTAATGCCACAAAAGTAAGGCACCTATCTTTGGTAATCCTTAAAAAAAAAAAAAAAAACCACCAGCAGTCCATCCACCATTCATTAATGGGGATAGGCTGGATAGGAGGGAAATCAGAAAATTCAAATTGCACACAGGCTTACATGAGAAAATTGCATTTTTTATACACGGAGGAAGCAAGAAACAAATACAAGCATATATGTGAAGTACTGATTAAGAAAGCTAGCTTTTCTTTATAGCTGGTAATATGCTTAGGTGAGTTTCTTACCCAAGTTCAAATTAAACCTCACTTCTAGAGTTCACAATAGAGTTTGCTGGTTGACTCAGAATAAACAAAATCCTCCAACTAGTCTTTACCCCAGGCATGAAGTTGAACATAATGAATACAATACTTTATGCAAACATCTTCTTAAATATATATATTTATACACACGCGCACACACACACTTTGAGCGTTGTTGTTTTATTAGATCTCCTTTTGCTTCACTGTAGCGAACCCAGAAGAAAAAGGATTTGTTTACCCTTATAAATGATGGATTTCAATGCCCTTTGCTGCTGTAGAAGTCTCTCTCAAATCAGTTACACAAGAAATAATAGTTGTACAGCACTTGTCACTTTCCCCGGTTGTGATCCAATCCCCCTGGCAATCATGAAAGGGTCATCAGTTACATTGAATTGCAAAATCTCTAGCAGCCATTTGTCAAGCAAGGATATTAACTCTTCACCTTCCTCACATTCTTGTAAACCCAAGAATCTTCAAATTATGGAACTGCACTTGATTTTCTGTTTGTTCAAAGTGAAACCAGAGTCTTTTTTTAAAGACTACTATAATCTGTACAAGTGAATTATTTGTAGCCAATAGTTTAGTTTCTCTTTTGGTTCATGAACTGTCCATTAGCAGCTTACAGTTTTTTCAACTTTAGTTGCTATTCATATTTATTTACAAAATACTTTCTGAGACTAAAACTTAGCTTGCAGATCGTTTGCAAGCAGTTTGTTCCAAATATTCAATATTTGAAATTCAAAATGTTGGTTGGTTTCAATTGGACATGTAAGTCACACAGTATTGTCTCTGTTCCAGAAGTGTTTGATAATTACTCTTAGAATCAGGTTTCTGGTGGGAATGTTCCTGTTTAAAAGTTCAAAATCAATTTCCCACAAATATTCTCCAATCTTTTCTTAAAATATGCTGTTTACAGAAACACTGCTCTAAGTGAATTTACTCACTTGTTCAGTCACAGAAAGCAGAGTTTAAGAAAGGGGTGTAAACACAGCAGAAGGGAATTTAGGATTTTTTAAAGTTTATGAAAAAAAATTTGAGAATAAAAATGTTTTGAGTTATTCAAACAGCTCTAACTCAAGGAACAGTATGCAATTAGATTAGGTTACGCTGTCCAGCTTTCCCTTAGAAGTGGTCATTTCAATATTTAGTCTCTATTTTGGGATCCACAATTGTGATAGCCTTTACATTTCGGTAGGTTTTCCTCCCATTTTTAGCAGTAGTTCTCCCAGGGCCTGATTCTACCACCTTTACCCACTGTGAGTAATGCCTTACTTCATTAATAGTCCCACTAAAGAGGTACTACTCAACATGAGTAAGAGTGTAGGACCTCAATGAGGAACCACTGTTCCTGTGCATGTGATAGCTGGGGTTCAGAGACTTGAGAGGCAGGCATCTGGGCCTAAAGAGAGTATTGTGACAAAACTTTACAATCTTGAATTGGCAGGAAGATGAACTGGATGGTTTTTAGCTCTAATGTCTATGATTAAATATAATGAGATTATAAAATGTGTTCTAGGTGCACGTAATATTCTTTTTTAATAAAAAGGTATAAATAAATCTACACCAGCCCAGTGTAAAACTAAACAAATCCTAGACCTGCAAAAAAAAAAACAACAACTATATTCTAACATTTATAGTGAGAGGGATGTTCAGATATCACCAAAGTTCAACAGATATGAACTCCATCTGACCAAGGAAGGAAGTTAATTCCAAAACTAAGACCCACCAAGAATCCCCTCTCCAACTTACAGACATATAACTCTGGGCATGCTGCAGCTGATCTAAAATACAATAGTAGGACCTAAAGATAGAGGCAGTCCTCTCACGGAAACACATGATCCAAGCCATAAACCATAAAGAGCTAACAACTTGGATTGTATCTGGAAACAAACTGGAAGCCAATGCAGTTTTAAGATGACTGGTGTAATGTGCTCTGAGTAGCTTGGCTAAGCAAATGGGCAGCTGCATTCTGTATTAGCTGAAGTTTCCAAGTAATCTTAAAATATCCCCCCGTTTACAGCACACTGCAGTAATCCAATCTGTAGGTTTATTTGTTATAGTGTAAGTGTTCTAATGGCTTAAGGCTGCTGAGGCATGCTTCTCCCAGTTGCCCAATACCTTGCCAGAGAAGGTCCTGCCTCTTACTGGGGAGGGGCAGACAGAAATTACAGCTGTCTCCCCAGTCTCTGCTGGTGCTCCTCTCAGCACGGAGAATGCTCTGTAGCACTGTCATTTGAGAAGAATTAATTAGGAAGGAAAAATAACCCTTACAACCTAATCTTCTTAAACAAGATATATATTTTTAAGAGACAGAAGAAAAGGGAATATTGACCACAAAGGGCTATATGTATGTGTTTCTCAAGCAGGCCATATACATATTAATTTGATTGTAGCTAACCATCTCTCCACTGAAGGCCTCAAGAAGTGATTAACATGTTTTCTAGACTCTACTGTTCGGCAAGCATAAAAAACAGAGCAAAAAAAAATAGGGTTCAGGATGCAAACAACACTCATTCGTGTTTTTCCCTTTTTAAAAAAATTAAACCAACATTACAGGCACAATTTTTATTTTCAATCACTGGTACTCTCTTCCAGACTTCAGGACAGTCCTCTCTCCATGGGCTGATAATACCATGGGACTGTTATATTGTGCTGACCAATAACAAGTTTAGTTGCTAGAGGCACCTGTATTCGACAAAATCTCTGCTTCCTGGGGTCTTGACTATAAAAATGAAGAAAAATCTGAGACTGCTAGCTCTAAACAACTTCCTCTACTGTAGGTGGTAAGGAGAAAGAAACAGGCCAATGAAAGAAATTAGAACAGCAGTGAAGAAATTAAAGGAAAGGATAAAAATCATATGCTGTATCTACATCTATATAACACAGAATAATGAAGACTACTGTGTATCTATCAACTCCTTATTTTCTTTTTATCCTTTAAAGCTTTGATTTGATGGTTCTTTGAATTGATAATACCCCATTTTGCAAATCATATATGGTGCTTTATGAAAATAGTAGTCATATAGAGAGATAAGTTGTGGACAAATAATGGAAGTATTGTGCCAAACCTTAACAGCAAGAGACGGTTCTATGTCCTAATCGTTAGATTACACTAAGAGCTTAGAACATCTGAGTTCAAAAAGCCTGATATAAAGCCCATTTAAATCAATAGGAACCTTTCCATTGACTTCAATGGGCTTTAGATTAGGACCTATGGCAGCATCTGCCATATGCCTTGAAGAAATCACTTCTCTCCTTAATTTTCTCATCTGTAAAACATAGTATTTTCAGATATGTTGTGAGGATTAATTAATGTTTCTGCGGTTTGAAGAGGCAAAGCACAGCTTAAATATTTGAATATGAGCTTTCTGCTTTATACATATTTAACATTTTTATTAAAACAACCAAGTATCTGAAATAAGATTGCACACCTTCTTTAGAAAAGCATTTATCTTTACCAACTGGAATCAATAAGGAATGCATGCATCACAGAACAGACACAAAGAATAATAGAGTTAAAAAAATTAAGATAGTCTCATCTGTTGCAAGTTTCTCTACTTAAAGATTTCAAGCAAAGATATGGGAGGGATATGTCAATTAAATGTGCAAGCATTTAAAAAAAAAGTAATTGTAAGGTTAGGTACTGAATGCGTCAAAAATCAATGCTAATAGAAGCATTCATTATTTAAGTCAATGCTTGAAAAAGTTACCTGTCACCTACCCAAGTTCTGATAATCTAAGGTCTTATCTGTAAATTTGAAGAGAACTTGTATGTATAATTTTTAGCAAGAGAGTGGGCCCAATTCATTACAGAAATGCTCAGCAATGAAGACAGTGGATCTCAAAACTAGAGATATTACTACCGGGTCAACAGAATCTACTTGTGTATCACTCTTTTCAGACACTTAGGTACCACTACGATGGGTTTAGTATACGGGACCTAGGTAAGTAGATTAGACAGACAGACATGCATGTCTTTGCTGTAATGCATCAGAGTGAAAGTGTGTGGGTCAGATGGCGATACAATGCATTAGGGCTCCCAACCTATTAATCTATAACCTCTATCCAATGGGAGCTGAAAGGCTATCCATTTTCTCTTATGGTACCAGTGATGGACTCATAAGTAGCAGCGGCTCAGCCCTTGAACTAAGTGAAAATTGTCAAGGGCTGCTGTTACTGCAGAGAGCAAAAGGAGGCAACCTAGTATCACAGGTAGGCTGAAAAATACCAGCACCACCATGCCCCACAAAGCCACATGCTGGGAAAGTTAGACATTGCCACCTGCAAAAAGCCTCTCCTCAGACAACCCAGGCTCCTCCTTTTCTAGTCACAGATCTGTGTAAATTATAGTCCCATTGACAACAAATGCAGTGGGACTGCACTTGTTGGAGTACTAGGCAGTAGAATTACCCCTTCCTCACTGTAAAATTACTAGATTGGGCCCACCATCCCTTTAAGTGATCATTTAATTTCCTCTGTGGGAAGCAGGTTGGGTATATTTCACACTCTTACTCCCCCTACACACTAACGGTTTTCTTTCTTTCTTAATTTTTTCCCCTCACTACTTACAGGGGTGCCATGAACTAGAAAAAAAAGTCACACCCCTGAGTCTCTTTAAAGTACTGTCACAAACACCAAATACAACTAAAGAAAAGATATTAGAGAAAAATCTCTCTCTTTTTACAGTTTGTTTACTTTGTGCATTTGACAGCACTTTGTGTACAGTAAGTTTCACTTTTTTCCATATCTAATCAGTCAGGTTCCTATAACTGTTCATGGAGGTCTTTAATTTAGCCACTGGGAGAAAAGCTACTAAAAAAAAAAAAAAAAAAAAGAATTTGTGACCGTAAAACCATCAACACTGGCAGAGGGACCCAAGCGCAGGTAATAATTTGTAATAATTTGTAACTTACTCTTTTTTAAAACTGAGTAGCTTTTAGGGTATATCCCTTTAATATTATTTCTATCTCCTTTCTATCCACTTTCTTATTTTAGTTGTTACATCTTTCCTCTTCACTGGATTCTCCAGCAACACTTCCATATGGTTGTACCTCCCTACCAGTATGATAGTTTAATGTCTTTCTCCATAGATGTTCTCCAGCTGCATCTATACTAGAAAATCTGGCACCCATTTTTCAGCAACAATGCATCTGCACCCCATCTCTGCTAGTAAAGGTATAAGATGTTTGCATCTGAGCCCCATCTCTGCTTGTGTGTTTACACCATTGCTAACACTAAAATTGCTGCACCACTGCTAGAAAATGGGTAATATTTTCTAACAGAAACAGCCCTTGTTTAATGTCTTTTTAACTATCTATAGTTTAGAGCACCATAATAATACTTACTCAGTAAACAGTTATGCCACCAATCTAAAAAAGTCTATCACTGATATCTCCAATGTTGTTTAGAGACGACACAAAGGCAAAATTTTTCAAGTGAACCACTTGATCTGTTGTGTAATCTGTTATGGTGTATGCAGTCCTGAGTGGAGGTTTAATCTAATCGACAGTATTTCTAAGCAAAAGAACTCTGATGCCCCGTTCTTTAGTTTCTCTTAATGATTTGAGCCAGATGGCCAAGATTTACAATAAACTTCAGCCTACTTTTATTTGTTCCTTGGACTAAAAGTACTGGTTCTTCACAACTCCTGATTGGATGTCTCTCTGGACAGTACTGTACTTCATAGAATCTTTCTGCTGTACTTCATCTCACTTACTTTGAAATATTCATTTTTAGGAGAAATAAGATCCCCCTAGTTAATTTCACTGCATAGTTGGCCATTCTTTTCTGCTCAGAGACCAGCTCCCATCTGCCACTTTGTCTTTAACACAGAATTCAAGTCTCTCCGGCTCTTAATATAGCCACTGCATTATTGCATTTACAGACTTTTCTTTCTCTCAGACTTCGTGTAGTTCACAGCACATTTGCTCTTATGATCAGCAGATCTGCTCTTGAAGTACTCAACAAGCTACTACTACATATGCACAATAACTCTCTGTCTTTTGTAATCACCATGTTGTGCAGCCATTGATTCCTCAGTCTCCGCCTCCACAACATACACACTCCTCCATCCTAATTATAAGCAGCATAAAAAAAGATGAAGGGTAAATAAAGTAACACAAAAAATAAAGTCACCCATTCAATCAGCAATCCCTCTGCTCTCTCCACATACAACAGGTGAAGCCCAATTAAACTCAACAAGTGTTTGGTCATTAAGAGGAAAACAAACATTCACAATGTAGTCAAACAATTCCTTTTTTTCTTACAAGCTCTTGGGACTTTTAAAAGCACCCTTCTAGATAAAGTGATTAAATGAAGCTGACTTAAAATGAAAGATATAACATTAACAGCAAATTAAATGTAAATGAACATTTCATAACAAATATGTTTATTACACTATGGAATAGTCTCCCAAAGAGAAGACAGATCTATAGCACTTCATTTGCTTGATTCATTTAAAAAAATTAGACTGTACATAGCAGTTGAACATATACTACAGAGAATGCCAATTAAACTACACTTCTCAGAATTTAAACAAAATGACCCAGCATCTTCAATCTCTAGTTTTTCTCCCATAGATGTTAATATTAAAGTCAGTTACCCAAGCTATTGGGAATCATATACTTTTCCTTTGTAAGGAATCACTCTCCTAAAGTGCACATTATGTTTAAAGTTGCTTAGAAATATTTTATTATTTTAGAACGTAGTTTTTTGGGGGGGGGTTTTGGGGGGGGGTTGGTAAAATCAGCTTTTTTAAAACAATGTGAATAGAAAACTTGGTGTTTCGGTTTTTATTTCAACACTCACCGTTCTATTGCTAGCCCTAAAAATATGGTGCCAATTCATGAGTAAAAACAAAAGTGAAAATGACCAGCTGTGGTCAATCTGAGTAAAATTGCAAAATTAAACTGCCTAAAAGTTAACTAGTTTTAAAACTTTCAAATTTATTACACATGGTGTTATTAGTAATAAAGATAATTCAAGAAAACAACCGTGACCTACAATATCAAAAGCTAGGCATTTTTCTGTGCCTAGCCTGTGAATGATACCTTAAGGGGCCTAATTTTCAGGAACTGCTGAGAACCCAACCTCTGAAAACCAGACCCCTTTATGGTGACAAGTGGGGAAGGGGGGGACGGGGACCAAAAAACCCACTAGTCACTTTTCAAAATGTACATCTAGAGTTGTACTGTAACAGTAGAAGAAACATGCTCTTAATCAGATATTTTTGCCTGAGCATTCCTTTGAGATTAATCTTGACATCTAAAAGGAAATCAGAGGTAACTACAAACTGCAGGCCGACTTTGCATTTTCCTCCCTAGGGTGGATATCTCAGTTCCACCAGTAGAGGTCCCTCCTTGGCCACTTTTGCTGCATTCTTTTGCCGCACTTGAAACTTTCAAGTACTGAACTCAGATCCATATCTTCCCGAAAACTAGGGCAGAAATCAAAACGCCGAAAGTATTTGCATGCACCTTCCTGGCGTCCCCACGATTAACAATCCCACCAGAGCACAGGCTACTGGAGGGTTTGCGCAACAACAGAGCGACGCGATTCTTAGTAGATAAACACGGGCAAAGCCTACCCCGCGCAATTAAAGCGCCAGGGAATCAGCACGGGGCGGGGGCAGGCAGAAGGGAGCGCTCCTCGCTCAGCTGTCTGCCCGGCAGCAATGCCCACGCCGAGGGTGAGCGCAGGAGCGAGCGCGCAGTTGTGCGGGTAGGAACTGGGCGCAAAGCGCTCCTGAGGAAGTTGCATAACGAGAGAGGGACTCTGCTTGTGCACCGGGCCCCTGTGATTCCCCACCCCCACCCCCACCCCCTTGCTGCAGACGGGGCCGGGATCCGGGAAGGGGAGGTTGACTTCCCTCACTCAACCCAAGTCAGAGGGAAACTTACCTTCTCCTCCCCCATCCCCACCCCCGGGGAGGAGGGCGAGTGCTCTCCGGCGGACTCGGGAGATTTGCTAGTGAACCCTCCTCGCTCGTGCTCAGCCAATCTCCAAAGTCCCCTGGAAGAGAAATTACCCTCCTTCCTAAGGGGAAGGTAAAGGCAGAGCTGCGGGAGGACTCTCCCTCCCCCAGGAGCCAGCTACTCTCCGCATCCCCAGCCTCCCGCCTTGGGGAGGCGCAGCCAGCCCCTCGCGAAAACTTTTCTCTCACGCTCTCGGGCGCGTCCGCTCCCACGATGGGGGGGGGGGGAGGGAGAAGAGGAACGGGGGGGGGAGGAACTTGAGTCCGCCCCCTGCACGTCTGCACCCCCACGGCCGCTTAGCAAAGCTTGTGTTCCCCGGCCCGCTCTGTGTCCCACGTTCATTCCCGTCGCTGGGGAGGGGGCGGGCGGGCGCTTTGTGCGAGCGCCTTCCACCCCCACCCCAACTTGCTGCCTCATCACCCATTAGAGCAAGTGGCTGGTAGATATCCTGTTATTGTGCACACAGGCTGCAGGAAGCGGGGGGGGGGGGAAGAGAATACTCCCCCCCAAATCTATAGGGTAAGCAACAATCCACAACTTGTGGAACTGCTGCCCCCCCCCACTAGGCACACATTTCTACACATGTGTCAGCACGCGCGCGCGCACACACACAAGCCGTCCTCCAGAAGCCCCCCCAGCACAACTCTACAGTCCCTAGAGTGACAGGAGCCAAGCCCCCCATGAATCGCATACAGCCCCCTCGGAGAGCCAGGAGCCACCCCACTCCCCACGTCTACAGCAGAGAGAGAAGCTCCGCACACGCCACCGACAGGAACCAAACACGCTCCAGCCAGACTGCCCCCCGCCCCCACCCCTTTCTTAAAAAATTGCCAGGAGCTTCTTTTTTTCCTTTTTTTTTTTTTTGTACGTGTGTGTGTGTGTGTGCAAACTTTCCCCAAAATGGCGGAAATTGGGAGATGATATTTTAAATATCCCCCATACACACTCACACAAAGTGTAGAAGCAGAAGAAAATGCAAACTCTCTCTGCCGTGCGCTGAACAGGCCTTTGCACAAGGGACACGCTGCACGTTCAACCGGTATACCCCGGCAGCCGCCACCGCTCGCCGCTTCAAGACGCGAAAATCGGGGTGTGAAAAAGCCCCTGTCTTCTGCCCATTGCCCCCTGAAGCCCTTACGCCTCTCTTCCCTTTGGGGTGTCGGGAACCTGCCAATATGAACCTCGCACGCACACACTCATGCACTCCCCCCCCCTCCAAATTCTAGCCGCTGCACCCACGTTACATTGTTCCTAGCGACACAACAGTGCCCCATAAGTGTCATTAAATGGAGCCAACTGACAAGCTCATTGGTGGGGCAGGTCTGCAAAATGTTTCTCTCCTTCCTCCTCCCTCCAACCCCCGCTCCCCCCGTCCACATTTCCCAGCAGCTCCCTCCTCTCTCTAGTCCACCCTTCGTGTGTTTGGGAAGAAAAATAAATAAATACAAGGCACCTCTCTCGCTCTCTCTTTTGTTCCTCTTTCACACTCACACACTTATTATTTAGGGAGATACCCAGTGACCCACCCGCTCTCCAGCCACTTGAGAGTCACTTGCCCACTTTCCCCTGCATTAAGTTCCATCCTTGCTGCAGAGGTGGGGGTGGAGAAGCCCCCTACCCCCCATACACACACCCTTCTCCGCTTCCCCAGATATGTTTCGTAAGGAAGGGAGAGGAGGTGCGTCTCCCTTTATCTCTCGCGCGCTCTCTAACTTTCATCTTCACCTAAGGGGGGAAATTAAAAACCATCACCAGCCGTTTGCATTGCACCGCCCTAACGGGGTCACAGATTAGATCAGAACCAGCCGCTTCTTACCCCCCCAATCTCTCTTTCTCCGTCTCTCGAGTAGTCCTGACAAATATGGTCCAGGGCTGCGGGCACAAGTGAGCATGCGCCCGTGGAGTCAGGGCTGGGGAAAGGGGAAACTGCTGCTGCCGCTGCCGCCGGGGTGTCTCATTCTTCCTCCCCTCGCTCTAGCTGCCGCTGCGCCTGAGCCTCCGGGAAGCAGCAGCAGCAGCAATAATCAGTGTTACCAAAAATACAGCCACAAACAACAGCTACGGCTTAGGTGCATCATCTCCACTGATTTAATGCCGACGTTGAAGGAATAATAAGGAGAAAAATGCAGCAGTCGTTTACTATTTTTAGGTTTGGGCTTCCTTTAAATATTACTTTTCTTTATAGGGGGAGGATCTAATAGTAATAAGTCCCATCAGGTACTGTTAAATCTGTGAAGTCAGTACCAGGAGTCTGGAAAAGGTTTTATATATAGGAATATGCCCCCATATGGGGGGGGGACACAAAAACAACTATAGAACTAGGTGAAACATATGATGAGTACATGACAATAATTAAGATCCTGATCTTGCAAGCTGCTCTACACAAGCAGACCTTTGCACTGGATAGTGAAGCTCCATATAGGTGTTGGGGGGTCTTCTGTTATCTAGCTCAGTGCAGTATCAACCTAATTTTGTGTTACACAAAAATATTGTTTGTGCAATGCTAAAATCTTCAATAATAAAGGGACACAGTTAGCTTGAAATCTAATTAGTTTATAAGTTTAAAAAGTAATTTCAGGTATCACAGTTCACTATCACAATATCCTATTTTTACCAATAACTCTCCCTTACTGCAGTACAAAAAGTCCAAAGAAAGCTGACAATTGAAGGCCCCTAATCTGCTAGTGCAGACCCCTGCACCCAAATGGAGTCCCAGTGTGGAAAAACCCACTGAATTCAATGCAGCAGCACATGGGCACAAGGCCTAATTAACTACACAGGGAAAATGAAATTGACTGTACACAGAGTGCTCTCAAATGTACAAAGTAAACAAACTGAAAAAAGAACAATAATTGTAGTTATAGTATCATAAGGGGTCTAACAATAAGTAGAAATTTTTCAGACAGAAGAATTACTTTTCCTTTTAAGTTTGAAAAATAAGTAATCAAAACTGAATTTTCAGCTTTCAATATTTTGTTATCCGTTATTCTTGTATATATAACATATATAACTTCAGACTTAGCATCTTGAGTTTCCTTTTGCTCATCCTGCCAATGATCCACACTCAAAATTTCCATTGTTCTGTATTTGGAAATGTAAATAAAGTCAATGGCAGTATCAGGCCCAGGTGATCACAACTCATAATGAACAGGAATAAGTATTTCAAGTGGATGACAAATATCAGCACTAAATATTAATAACAACAAATTAACACATGACAACAAATGCTCATCAATGAAAGTCAAGGATAACTAGCTAAAAGGCCTAATTAAAAAGCAAAAAATAATAAATGGCCACCTTTATTATAAATAGTGTTTGTTATGTATGTATTGCAGTAGACACCTGGAGGCCCAATCAAGATTGAGACTCCATTGTGTTTGGCACTATACATTCATAACATTACATAGTCCCTGCCAGGAGAAGATCTTTCAATCTTGGGCCCCCATTCAGCAAGATATTTATTTAAGAATATATGTAACTTGGGGCTACTCAAGTGCTTTAAATTAGGTACCTTGCTGAATAAGGGCCTTACTAAGGCTCCATACTGCAATGACTTATACATTTGTTTAACTCTACTAGCATGGGTGGATCCATTGATGGTAGTAAAGTCAAGCCCAGACACATTTGCAGAATTGGGGCCTTAGTGTTACACATCACAACTGTGTCATGGTTGACATTTCTTATAGCTGTTTAGGTCAGATACTCTGCATAGGCATCAATTCCATTCATTAAACATGTAATAAGAAACTAATTACAGAAAATGTATTAGCTTAATTAGATAATCGACATACTTTAAAACCATAGATTTAAACTATTACAGAGCAATGATCCAAAAGATACTAAAGAAAGAGAATATTTTTTACTTTAACACAGTGAAGAATGAAGAGATGAAATTTATTCAGAAAATGATTTTCACAAATACTGAGTACCAATAAACTAAGGCTAAGATTTTGTCATGGTAATTTTTAGTAAATGTCATGGACCTGTCATGATGTTTACTAAAAACAACCCTGACAAAATGGGAAGTGGGCGGGTCCAGCACCCACCTGCTGCTGCTCACAGCAGATGGGAGCTGTGGGCCCCTCGCTGCCCGTGGAGGCTTGGAGTTCCAGGACTGGCAACTGGGAGTTGCCAGGCCCCCGCCTCAGCTTGGAACTCTGGAGGACCCCCCCACCATTACCCGGCGCTCCGGGGGCCACCTGTCACTGCACGGCTGGGAGCTCCGGAAGCCCTCACTGCCTGTGGTGGCTCAGAATTCCAGGGGCCGCCTGTGGTAGCTCAGACCTGTGGGGGGCCATGCTGTGGCTCAGAGCTCCAGTGTCTTGGCGCTCCAGGCAGGTGCCTGGGAGCTGCAGGGCCCCCCACTGCCTGCGGGGACTGAGAGCTGGGGGGGGGGGCCACAGCTGAGAGCTCCAGAGCTGGCAGCTAAGAGCTGTGGGGCCCCCGCAGCTGAGAGCTCTGGCATCCCTGCTGGCTGACAGCTCCAACCCTGCAACCCCAGGGCTGAAGCAGAAAATGTCACAGAGGTTTCTGGAAGTCACGGATTCCGTGACCTCCATAACATAATCATAGCCTTATCCGTAACTCCAGCTGAAGTCATTGTGCCCAGTGTTACTAAGATGTATGTAGGCAAATAGGTACCAAATAATGACATTTTTTCTTTAATAGTATTAAATTAACTGGGTCCTACAGAAAATATCACATTTTAAAAGTGATAGAATTCTATACTATTTAAATCAGTGTGTAGGTCATTCCACCTGAACTGATAATTTCTGTCTATCACTTTGGTTTTCCCTTGTACGTCATATCACAGTGGTGCATTTCTTACTAAGTTGTGTAAGGAATATGCCCGATAAGGTACTCAACACATTTTATTTATATTTGAAATATTTTTCCTCTTTTTGCTTTGAAGATTGCAAACAGAAAACTTCAGTAACGTTTCTAAGACTTTCTGTTTTATTTTAATCTAACTCACTAGCATAAAATATAGATTTCACTAGTTTTAAAAAGTATGGTGATTCATGCTTAAACATTTCTCAAAATATTAATATTGGTAAGTTTGAAAGCTATGCATATGATTATTTTTGAATATAATGAAACAAACAACTACACTCAGGTCCAAATTCTGCTTTCATATACATGTCTAGCTCCTATTTAATTCAATGGAAGCCAGGAGAGTGCACCCACAGACAGAATTTGGTCATAAAGGTCAAACAAGCCCAAAAAGGATGCAAATTTGAAGTTAGAACTGAAACCAAGTATTTAAACTTGGGCCTGAATGTTGCATCACAGAAAATACCTTGCCTCAGCAGTTTTTAGTAGATGGCTGTTTGATCAGAGAAAAAGAATCTGAGATTAAGGTTTTTTTCTTTCTTCTCTTTTTTTTTATCTCTTCTTCCATCTTTCCCCCATTCCTATTCTGGCAATCCAACAAATTTACGGTAACAAAATAAAGGGTTAGTTATATACAGTGAGTAAAAATATATTAATTATTTAAATGTGTTCTTTTAACATTACCATTTAATATAACACAAGTACTCCACTTGTACTCAGAATAAGAGAATGCTGAACACTTATTTCCTGAATACCTGCATGGTGGTTAGAGTGATTTTTGGGAGTATTGTTACTGACAGTGTTTGGAATAGCTAAATTTGGTTTCCCTGCAAATATTTTTGATTCTAGTTGAATAGGTGTTTGTGTTGATGCTGTTGCCAAATACTGATCATTTTTCTAAAGAGTACGTGCATGAACTCACAAAGCTTACAAATCCCAAAGCTTAGTTTAAATACCAAGATGATAAAAGAAGTCTGTATTACCGATTCAGGCTAGATACTAGAATTATGTCATTATATAATGAGATGGGAGCTGTGCAAATATCTAAAGATAAATTGAAGAAAAAAAAATATGACCTAAATTTTCAAAAATGACGTAAGGATTTTGGATGCCTCCATTTTTAGGCACCCAACTTGAAATGTGTTAAAGAGGACCTGATTTTCAGAAAGTGCTGAGCACCAGCTCTCTGAATATCAGGCCCCTTTATGGTCACTCAGGTATAGCTGCCAAGTTCTGTGCAGTTCCATATGTGATTTTCTCAGCAGTGATTGTAGCTGATCTCCCCATATGGTACCCTCCCCCCACTCTCACTAGCTCAGGGGAAAAGGAACCTAGTAGGAAGGATTATGGACTCTCACTGGCAAAAACTGTCATACATAGAGATGCACAGAACTCCCAGTACACCTAAGGGATCTGTCCTTCACTTCACCAAGGCAGGCCTGTAGCCAGACAAAGAAAAGTGGGGAGGGTTTGGAAAGGCAACAAATTATGCCTGGTGGGGTATGGAGAATTCCAGAATACCCCTTCCCCTTCAAGAAGTTATTGCCTCTGCCCTGCTTCACAAAAATTCAAATTCTGCCCTCTTCCTCAAAAAAAAAACAATTAATGTTCCCACTAGGGTGACCAGATGTCCCGATTTTATAGGGACAGTTCAGATTTTTGGGTCTTTTTCTTATTTAGGCTCCTATTACCCCCCACCCCCATCCTGATTTTTCACTTTTGCTCTCTGGTCACCCTAGTTCCCTCTAGCTTTCTGTGGAACCCTGCTGCTGCTATGTTTGTTTCTACTAGGCACTAGGGGCCCCTTGACCTGGGGCAGATGAGGACCATAGGCTCATACTCAGTGCAGATAGAAGGGGAAGGATAGCTCAGTGGTTTGAGCATTGGCCTGCTAAACCCAGGATTGTGAGCCCAATCTGGGGCAAAAATCAGTACTTAGTCCTGCTTAGTGAAGGCAGGTGGCTAGACTCCATGACCTTTTGGGGTCCCTTCCAGTTCTATGAGATAGGTATATCTCCATATATTATTATTTATTATAACTCCCCACCCCCATCCCGATTTTTCACACTTACTATCTGGTCATCCTACATATGAGACATCTGTTATGCAGCAGAGCATGACATTGACAGATTTGCTCAAACTTTGTGCTCAAAACTGAGTCACCTGAAAATCACTAGTCACTTTTGAAAATTTAGGACTGTATTTTTAAATACATGAAAGGAAAGGTATTTTGATGAGGCAGCACAGGGACAAACAACATTCTCAAGGGCACAGCTGCATTAATAAGGTTCTGTCCTGCAGTCCTTGTTCAGCAAAAATTCCCATTGACATTTGTGACAAATGTGGGGGTGCTCTTTAATAACTAATAATAGTGAATCTGGACTATATACGGCAATGGATATTTTACCTTAGGGGTCTGACAGAATAGCAGAGCCTATCTACTGAGGGAAAGAGGGAGAAGGCCCTCCATAATAGTCATCTAACCCCTTAAACTTAAAGGTCATTAAGAAATAACAGCGCAGGTAACCTTAATGGCTCTATCCCCTTCTCTTTGTGGAGCAATGAAACCAACTTGAACAGGGGGTTAGATGGAGAGAACCAGTTTGAGAAACCCACAGACAAAGGAAGATCTGGGCCTGCTAGGAGAATGTGAATTGGTTCTGCTCCTATATTTTAAGAGGAAAACTATCTAACTTAGCTTGTAGCGAAGTGTAAGATTAGATGACACTAAGTATGCACAGAGGCTGTTTGTTATTTTTATATCCTTTTTTCCCTTGAATGGTTTGTTCCAATCATTAAATAAAAATATTTTGTTTTAAGAAGGCTGTTGGTAATTATATCACAGGTCACAAGTTTCCAAAGGGAGGAAATGCAAGTGCCCGAAACACAGTTGGCCTATAGAGTGATAAGTGGCTGGTATACATGAGGTAGTGTCCCCAGATCCCAGACTAAGAGTGGAAGAATCATGAGATCCCACCACAAGATGAGTAAGGGCAAGAGGCTGAATACCTGAGGAAGTACCAAAAGAGACCAACAAAATAAAGATTTGCTTGACATTAATAGGACTTTTGCCTCGGTAAGGACTGCAGAATTGGAATCATGACAAAAAAGATATCCACTGGGACTATGAAATGTGTTTCTAATGAAAAATAAAGACAAAATATCCTCTGCTAGTTATTAAACGCAACACCCAATATAGAACAACAGGAAGCACTTCCCCTTCTTGTTAACATTCTTCCAATGATGTCATGTCACATGCATACACAGAAATAACATTCCATTAGCTTCTGACAGGCAGTAAACAAAGAACCCTAGTGGGATATTCTTCCTCTGCCTCCTATATACTGGCTATTCAGAATGGGTGAAAATTACATACAATTGTCACCAAGTCTGAGTCATCAGGTTGTGTGCAGGAAACTCTAAGAATTCTTTGGGCCAGAATAGTGACTGCTCCTCTGTATTTCCTGCAGTGGAATGGAGTAGACACACCAGGGATGAAATACTGGCTCTACTGAAGTCAATGAGAGTTTTGTTATTGACTTCAGTGGGGCCAGGATTTTACTCTGGATCTTTACTGGCAAGGAGGCTTTGCACTGACCTGCCATATAAGGATGAAATTTGGCCAAAATGTCATCTGGTATTTAGACTATGATCATAGTGTGAATAGGGAACTTAAACATTAGAAATGATCTTCCAGTGTGGCAGCTTAAGTGAATTAATCTTGCCACAGTGGTCAAGAGGGACCAATTCTAGTGGAGAATTCAGCCTCCTTTTACCACACCTACCAAAACAAAGCAGCCTTAGATGTATGATATTACTGTTTTCCCATAGAGATCAAATTAGGGTACTACTAGGTCTGTGTTTTTAATGTACACATAATAGCCTGTTCCATTATGTTATGTTACTCTATCTTTACAATTTACCTTGAATGTAGTACCCAGTGACAACAAAACTGTTACATACTAAGGGTTCAGCTATTAAAGTAGTTTATTTTCACATGGTCAGCAGCAAACTTCTTTTAAATTCTGCATCAAAGACTCCTGGTTTCTGAATAATACCCCAGTGATACCTCCAAAAAATGGAGGATTTGATTGAATACAAAATGAATAACACAACCATTATGTCAAGTATCAGAGGGGTAGCCGTGTTAGTCTGAATCTGTAAAAAGCAACAGAAGGTTCTGTGGCACCTTTAAGACTAACAGAAGTATTGGAGCATAAGCTTTCGTGGGTGAATGCCCACTTCATCAGACGCAAGTAATGGAAATTTCCAGAGGCAGGTATAAATCAGTATGGAGATAACGAGGTTAGTTCAATCAGGGAGGGTGACGTGATCTGCTAGCAGTTGACTTGTGAACACCAAGGGAGGAGAAACTGCTTCTGTAGTTGGATAGCCATTCACAGTCTTTGTTTAATCCTGATCTGATGGTGTCAAATTTGCAAATGAACTAGAGCTCAGCAGTTTCTGCTATGTACATTGGCCAAACTGGACAGTCACTACGCAAGAGGATAAATGGACACAAGTCAGATATCAGGAATGGCAATATACAAAAACCTGTAGGAGAACACTTCAACCTCCCTGGCCACACTATAGCAGATGTAAAGGTAGCCATCTTACAGCAAAAAAACTTCAGGACCAGACTCCAAAGAGAAACTGCTGAGCTCCAGTTCATTTGCAAATTTGACACCATCAGATCAGGATTAAACAAAGACTGTGAATGGCTATCCAACTACAGAAGCAGTTTCTCCTCCCTTGGTGTTCACACCTCAACTGCTAGCAAAGCACCTCACCCTCCCTGATTGAACTAACCTCGTTATCTCCATACTGATTTATACCTGCCTCTGGAAATTTCCATTACTTGCATCTGATGAAGTGGGCATTCACCCACGAAAGCTTATGATCCAATACTTCTGTTAGTCTTAAAGGTGCCACAGGACCCTCTGTTGCTTGCAACCATTATGGTACTGCACCATTCAGCTGGATATATCTAACCTATTTTACCTGGTCTCCACATTTTTTATATTCAATAGGTATTTGTACTGACAATGCATACATTTATTGTAGCTGGAGGTTCTGGCAAATGGTCAGGGAACAATTAGGATTTTAAGCACCCAGGAAGGTATGAAAGAGGGTTTAGATCTTTGGCATCCAAGAAGCTGTTAAGGCTTTTGGCACCAAGCATGGGATACATCTCTCCTTTCTTTTCCCTTATGGGCAGAAGTGGAAGTGACTTGCAGTTTTGGTGAGAACTTGAATATACTGGGAACATTGTGCACATGTTGCTTAATGTTACACACATGAGCAGTCTCATTAAGTCAATATGACCACTCGTGAGTAAAGTTAAGCACAAGCACGTGCTTGTGGGATTGGGGACTTAAGTTTCCAACCTAGCAATCTTCATCACAAACCAGACTCCATAACAGTGATGTTCTCTACCCACCCACAAGATTTCTGCCTTGACTGGCATAAGAATGAGGAAGCTCTAAGCATCCATTCAGGGAATAAGGGATATGAGCCAAATGTGTCTGAATGAGGAAGAAAAGTTTAAAATTATAGTGGGTTTAAATATATAAAAATGCTGGAATATTTTTTTCCAAGTCACAGGAAAAGGTTTGTTCCCCTCTACAGACTATAAGTCAAGTTTCAGCTCAGAATAGATGATATTTTAGCTGAGCTATATAAGCTCCCATAAAAAGAGGCCAGCCCACATCTATAGTGCCAGGATCACACTATAATAAAATGGCATTTCCCTAAATCAGAAGGTATCTATATAACTGTTTTTCTATTTTAAAAAACCCATATAATATGAAATCTATAATGTGGATCTTTGAAATTTGGCAGTTTACTTGTGTAAATGCCAGTAAACGGCCTTCACATCAACTTTTTGCTCTTCTGGTACAATGCCACACTACAAAACAGACTGATCTCCAAGTTTGAATATCATTACCTGCATTTGCATTGGAAGAGCCCAGGAAAGGGGATGTGGTTTGACCAAAAGTGGAAACCTAAAATAACAAAAGTACAATCTGAGTTAGGTCTGATCACAAGCTATTTCTCAAATCAGATCGAATATTGCACAGTTTTATGTACATTAGTATACATCAGGGCATATCTCTAGAAGACACTTTTCTGCACATACCAGGAAATCTGCAGCTGGGGAAGATACACCTAGGCAGACTGGCTGAGAATAAATGCAGCCATGTTACATGCTCAGTTAAAATTTAAACCAGAGCTAGTAGGTGCACTTCTTGCTTTCTCCAGAGGAACTCTTGCCTCTACCCCTGTGCACTTTTCAAAGTCTGCAGGTGTCCTAGCTAAGTCCCAGTTGCCATTGTACATTACAACCAATTAAAGTTCCAGTTCACTGAAAAGCTGAAGGCTAGATACTGCAAAGTGGCGAAGTGGGAGTTGAGGGCATCCTGTGCTTCTTGGTAGTCAGCAACAATTGTACCATGCAGGATCAGCCCCCAAATTAGCTTCACACACATATGCAATCTGTAGAAATTTAAATATTATTACATATGCTCAGAAGCCAACTTACAAGTGCTCATAACTCAGTCAAATCAGAACTAATTTCTCCCAGACTATTTCCATGCCAATTTCTGCTTTTAAAACTTCAGCCATATTGGCTGTAGTCATGTGGGTTAAAAAAAAATAGCAAGAATTATTTTTTAATGGAAAAAAAGTATTTTTCTGCTCATTCTCACCAAAGATAAATAGGTAAATTATGAGTGACTGAAAAATATGGTATTAGAATGGAAGTTGTTACATAACCTTAACTATTGCACATGCTGCCTTGTTTCCTCTCCTGCTATAATAGTTTATAATATAGCAGCACATGCTTATTGAAACAGACACATATGCTCAGATCTTGGTTGACTAAAGAATCAATTGTAGATCTAACAGAACAAGTACTGCATAGAAAGGGCAGTGCAAATTTCCCATACACTGTCCAACCAATGTTCCTTAATTGTGAGTGAGAAGGATCACCCCAGAGGGGTAAGAGAGTAGCTGCATTTCAATGTCCATTCAATCCTTGGCATCTCAGCTGAACATCTGCCAACAAGAGTGCTAACTGGGGTAGTGATGTTTTCTGTAGTATGGATACCTGTTCTACCAAAGAACTTGGAGTTGGGTGAGTGTCTAAATTAAAACAGACAGGACTTCAGCTTTATAATGTATGTGTGTGAATATAACACATAATAGAGTCATAGAGTCATAGACTTTAAGGTCAGAAAGGACCATTATGATCGTCTAGTCTGACCTCCTGCACAACGCAGGCCACAGAATCTTACCCACCCACTCCCGCAACAAACCCCTAACGTATGTCTGAGCCATTGAAGTCCTCAAATCATTGTTTAAAGACTTCAAGGTACAGAGAATCCTCCAGCAAGTGACCCGTGCCCCACGCTGCAGAGGAAGGCAAAAAAAAACCCAGGGCCACTGCCAATCTGCCCTGGAGGAAAATTCCTTCCCGACCCCAAATATGGCGATCAGCTAAACCCTGAGCATGTGGGCAAGACTCACCAGCCAGACACCCAGGGAAGAATTCTCTGTAGTAACTCAGATTCCACCCCATCTAACATCCCATCATAGGCTATTGGGCATATTTACCGCTAATAGTCAAGGATTAATTAATTGCCAAAATTAGGCTATCCCATCTTACCATCCCCTCCATAAACTTATCAAGCTTAGTCTTGAAGCCAGGTATGTCTTTCCCCCCCACTGCTTCTCTTGGAAGGCTGTTCCAGAACTTCACTCCTCTGATAGTTAGAAACCTTCATCAAATTTCAAATCTAAACTTCCTGATGGCCAGTTTATATCCATTTGTTCTTGTGTCCACATTGGTACTGAGTTTAAATAATTCCTCTCCCTCCCTGGTAATTCTCCCTCTGATATATTTATAGAGAGCAATCATATCTCCCCTCAGCCTTCTTTTGGTTAGGCTAAACAAGCCAAGCTCTTTTTTCCTTTCTTAAAAATAGGAACTATGTTAGCAATTCTCCAGCCATATGGTACAACCCCTGAGTTTAGCGATTCATTACTGGGCTTGCAATTTCATGTGCCAGTTCCTTTAATATTCTTGGATGAAGATTATCTGGGCCCCTCAATTTAGTCCCATTAAGCTGTTCAAGATTGGCTTCTACCTCGGATGTGATAATATCTACCTCCATATCCTCATTCCCATTTGTCATCCTGCCATTATCTCTAAGCTCCTCATTAGCCTCATTAAAGACTGAGGCAAAGTATTTGATTAGATATTGGGCCATGCCTAGACTATCCTTAACCTCCACTCCATCCTCAGTGTTTAGTGGTCCCACTTCTTCTTTTTTTTGTTTTCTTCTTATGTATATGGCTATAGAACCTTTTACTATTGGTTTTAATTCCCTTTGCAAGGTCCAACTCTACATGGCTTTTGGCTTTTCTCACTTTATCCCTACATGTTCTAACCTCAGTAAGGTAGCTTTCCTTGCTGATCCCTCCCATGTTCCACTCCTTGTAGGATTTTTGCTTTTTCTTAATCACCTCTCTGAGATGCTTCCTCATCCAGGTTGGTCTACAACTCCTGCCTATGAATATTTTCCCCTTTCTTGGGATGCAGGCTTCTGATAGTTTCTGCAATTTTGACTTGAAGTAATTCCAGGCCTCCTCTGTCTTTAGATCCACAAGTTCTTCAGTCCAATCCACTTCCCTAACTAATTTCCTTAATTTTTTAAAGTTATCCCTTTTGAAATCAAAAACCCTAGTCACAGATCTATTTTTGTTTATCCTTCCATTTAGTTTGAACTGAATTAGCTCATGATTGCTCGAACTATTTCTTCTATGAGGTCTTTACTACTCACCAAAACCAAATCTAAAATGGCATCCCCTCTTGTTGGTTCAGCAACTACTTGGTGAAAGAATCCATCAGCTATCGCATCCAGGAAAATCTGAGCCCTATTTTTATTACTAGCACGTGTCATCCAGTCTATATCTGGGAAGTTAAAGTCTCCCATGATCACACAATTCCCATTAGTATTTACTTCATTAAAAATATTAAAGAGGTCTCTATCCATATCCAAATCAGATCCCGGTGGTCTACAGAACACCCCAAGTACTATCCCAGGGGAGGCTCTAGTAGCTTTCTTCCCCAATGTGATTTTTGCCCAGACTGTAGCCCATAGGATTATTTTGCTAGCTATTATATCCTATTAATCCAGCCAGGAGTATCAATTAATATGTTTCTTTTTCTCAAATTAATCCATTTTATTCTTATATTTTATCAGTATTAATTCCTTGGAATTTAGGATGTGTTGAGGCATGTGTTTCCTAATAATACGTTTTGCTCAAATGCTGAAATGCAAGAAGCCTACCGGCCTGTAAGATCCGGTAAGATCTGCTATATAGCAAAAAGTAGAATTAGTTATAAATATGTCAGCATAAAAGCTGGCAACCTTTGGCACAGATAAGAATGGTCCCTGAACTTTGGGGAACAAAGGGAGGAACTATTCACATCACATCACAGGTTTATCCGGTTTCTACAACCGGTTGGTAACCGCAGGGTACACCACAACTCGAGGTCATCAAGAGAGCCTAGGTTGGCAGTTTTGGAGTGAGATAATCCTTATTAATATATTTAGAAAGTAAGTGTCATAATCCACTAACCTATAGGAGAAGGGTACCCATACATTTCTTAGGGTATGGAAACAAGATTTGGGTATAGTAGGTTGGGCCTGAATTACATAGGTCAGGATCTTATAAAATACCTTGTAAGAGAGTTAAGTTAGTGAGTTCTTTTCTTAAACCTTCTTGTAGCTGCTTTGGAGTTCTTTTCTTAAACCTTCTTCTTGTAGTTGCTTTGGAGTTCTTTTCTTAAACCTTCTTCTTGTAGTTGCTTTGGAGTTAGTTCTTTTCTTCTTCTATCTATCCATTCTATTTTCTATCACGCTATCAGCTCAGCTTGTGCAGTATAGTATAACTAGTCAACATTCCTAACCATTGGGAAAGCCAGCACCATCATGTAATCGGGCATGCCAGGAGTGAGGCTGGTTCTTCACTTCCTATTACGGGCTCTCAAGGAAGGGTGTGAGTATGTTAGGTTAAGGTACTTATAATGGAAATGTTACCATCAGGAGTTTTGGAATTCTTTTACTGTTTTGCAGTTATAAGTTTCATTGCATTTCTAATTTTTATGTTAATTTCAATAAAGATTTTATCAATTTGTCCTCAGTGTATGTGTTCTTGCCAAGCACCCCAAGAATCCTCTCCCGATATAGGACTCTCTGAGTTCTTGAACTCTGTAGTCTGAATTGGATAGGAACCTATAAATCTTTTGGTCGGATGCGATGAGTGGTGAGCCATAAAAACTAACCCATCAAATTCAGATCAACAAGACAGACTCTTTCTTATCCATTCCATCACTTCTTATTTCTTTACAGTCTACCTCCTCATTGATATACAACACCACCTTTGCCTTTATTTCTGTCTTTCCTAAACAGCACATACCCTTCAATACCTGTACTCCAGTCATGACTACTATTCCACCATGTTTCTGTTATCCCTATAATATCTGGTTTCACTTCCTGCACCAGTAACTCTAGTTCCTCCATTTTGTTACCTAGGCTCCTCGCATTGGTGTACAAACATCTTAATTTTTACCCGATTAGGCACAGACATTCTACCGCCAGTATCACCTGTTAGACTGGTATCTACATTACCCTTCCTCCTTATGTCCATTCTCCTACCCACAGCTGTATGCTTTCTTACTTTGTTTTCTACCCTCTCAATGTTAAAATCCGGCGTGGAGATTACCTGGACATCTCCCAACCATCTTCTCCAAATTCCTAGTTTAAAGCTCTCTTAATCAGTTGTGCCAGCCTCCATCCTAGAAGTCTATTTCCCTCCCTACTCAGGTGAAGTCCATCCCGAGAGAACAGTCCTCTGTCCATGAATGCCTCCCAGTGGCCATACATCCCAAAGCCCTCCTTATAGCACCATTGTCTGAACTATCTGTTGATCATCATAATCTTGTCACACCTTTGTTGCTCTTCTCTAGGAACAGGCAGAATCCCACTGAAGATCACCTGAGCCTCGATTTCCTTGAGCGTCTTCCCCAGCCTGGCATAGTCTCCCTTGATACGTTCCAGCGAGAATCTAGCCGTATCATTTGTTCCCACATGAAGGACAATCAGTGGATTCTTTCCCGCTCCCGTTAGGATCCTCTTCAGCGTCAGGTCCACATCCTGTATCTTAGCACCCAGCAGACAGCACACCCTTCTGTTCTCTGGATCAGCTCTGGTTACAGGCCTGTCTATTCTTCTCAGTAAGGCATCCCCAGTCACGTAGACCTGCCTTTTCCTAGTGATGGTGCGATTCTTCAGTCTATCCCCTGTTCCCTCTGGCTGCAAGTCTTCTCGATTCCTATTCTCCCTTGCAATCCTGTGCAACTCATTCTGTATCCTCCTGTGGCTCATATTTGGTGTTGTTATCTCCAATGACTCTTCCCCTCTTCCTATAGAACTAGCTGCTGTTCTCTTTCTCCTTGCCCTCCACCTTGAGTGATCACCTGCTGTGCCCCTTCTTCATTTTCCAACTCCGCAAACCTGTTCCTGAGCTCTATTTCTCCTTCACTAGCCCGTCTTTTCCTCTGCCTAGTTCTCTTAGTCACATGCTTCCACTGTCCACTTTCCTCACCCAGCAGTCTCCCCTCAGAGTTCTTTGGTCCTGCTTCCATCTGCAAGTCTGAGGTTTTCCATTCAGCCTCCTCATGTCTTTGCTCCATCATCTGCTCTAACCCCCTTCTAAACTCAACCAGAGTTTCCACCTGCATCTCCAATCCTCTGATCTTTTCTTCCATCAGCTCTATCGGGAGACACTTCCTGCAGACGAAACTCTTTTCAGGTACCCCTTCCAGGATCATGTACATACCGCAGCTTCCACATCCAATCATCTTCATTGCGTCTTCCACTGCTTGGGTCACTACCACTGCTGCCTCTGTATCTGTCATAGCCTTCCCACCTAAGGCCTGTTAGTCTTGGAAACCAAACCAAACCAAATCAAAATGCCACCACCCACAGAAAAACAAACCCCCAATGAGCATCACAACACTGCCAGAACACCACACACTCCCTTCATTAGCCTGTCTGTTCCTCTGCCTGGTTCTCCTAGTCTTCCCCCAAAACTCCCCTTGCAAACTCCCACTCAAACTCCCGTTTACAGCTCTGTTTGCTGCTCCTGTGCCACTGCAGCTGTCTGTGACAATCACATATATCTATCTGCTGCAGGTTGGTACAAGGGTGGTCGCCAGGCCTCAGTAATTCTGGGGAGTGGAAATAACATTTGAAGGAGGATTTGTGTGTGCATGTATGTGGGTTACAGTCTTTTTATAAGTAACAATCTTGAAGCTGCTCAAAGATTTGGAATCTTAGAAGTAGTTCAATTGGAGACAATAGTGCGACTGGAAGCCTGGGAGTGGGGATAAGAGAGAGAGATCAGATACGGAACCAGGATATGGGGAACTGGGACTGGCTGGGCACAGGATTGAGGAAATACAGCTGGGGGGAAACTGGGAATGGCTCAACAAGGAGACTGGGACTGAGTGGGGGGAAAAGACTGGGAGTGGATGGGGAGGTTGGAAAGGATGGGGCAAAGGGGGTCAAGCTTGGCGATAACAGACGGAAGAGTCTGTGCCCACCAGAAAACACTCTCCTGCAAAGTCTGGACGAGATCCCATAATTTTTGAGTCTCACATTCATTCCTCTGCCATAAATAGGGCTGGCCAGAAAACAAGAATTCTGGTTTGCGAAAAATTGAGGTTTCAGAATTTGTTTTTGTTCATCAAAAAACCCAGAGAGACACTTTTCCCCCATTCCAAGTGATTGAGAGCAGGGACTTGAATCTGGATCTCACACACCCAAGGTGAGTGCCCTGACCACTGGGCTATTGGCTATTCCTGTGTGTCTATCTCAAAAACAAAACAAAAATGAAAAAACCCCAGCTCTAGCTGTTAGTGAAAATCCACAAAGCACACTCACAATGTAGCATCCCCATTCCCTCATCCCACTCTAGTGCTGGTCCACTAGAGGACAGCAACCTACTATTGCTAACAGCTATATGCTTAGCTGAAGTGTCAGAAGACTATGCAGTGGATCTAAAGGTTCCAACGCTGCTGATGACCACTAGAATGTCAATATGATGGAATTTCTGTTTTTTCAGTGCTTTTTAAAACATAGAAATACTACATTAAGGCCTTGTCTACACTGCAGAGTTTTGTCAGCAAAAGTTTTGTCAACAATCAAAAAGCAGTAAAAAAAAAAATGATATTGCATGTTCACACTGCGCTCCCTCTGTTGTCAGAGCGCACCCACACTTGGGAAACTAGCATCGACAGTGAGATCAGTGCATTGTGGGTAGCTATCTTACAGTTCAGTTCACCACCTTCTGCTGCTAGGTCTTGTAGGAAGGCTGAGTGGAATGAAGTGCATCATGGATCTGGGCTCAACATCCCATGATGCATTGCTTTATGTCCCAGCATTCCAGGTGCCTCAGTCTTCGGTTCGCAGCATTTTTCAAGGGCCATCATTTACTGTTCGCCCAGCCATCTTTGTGTGAAAGGATGGATCCCACACTGCTCTGCTAGTTGTCAGTAACACATTGTGAATGGCAATGCAGTTAATCATGAAGTTCCTAACTCAACAGGATTCACAGCTGCCTGAAGTGCTGTTTGACATGGATAGAAGCAACACTAGATTACTTTTGGCATTCACGGAACAGCTGCATACAGTGGACCATTGCTTTTGGGCTTGGGAAACTAGCACTGAGTGGTGGGATCGCCTCATCATGCAGGTCTGGGATGACAAGCAGTGGCTATTGAATTTTCGGATGAGGAAAGCCACCTTCCTGGAACTGTGTGCAGAGCTCATCCCAGCACTGCGGCACAAGGACACACAAATGAGAGCTGCCCTCTCGGTGGAGAAGCACATGGTGATTGCAGTGTGGAAGCTGGCGACTCCAGACTGCTACCAGTCAGTCACAAATCAGTTTGGAATCGGAAAGTCAACCACTGGGGCTGTGTTAATGCAAGTGTGCAGGGCCATTAATTGCACCCTGCTACAAAGGACCAGGATTCTTGGCAATGTGTGCGAAATAGAGATTGACTTTGCAGAAATAGGTGTCCCTAACTGCGGAGGGGCGATAGATGGCATGTATATTCCAGTTTTGGCACCGGACCACCTTGGAACAGAGTACATCTGTGATGTTGCAGGCGCTCGTGGTTCAATGTGGGCATTTCACTGACATCAACGTAGGGTGGTCCAGAAAGATGCATGATGCATGCATCTTCAGGAATACCGGCCTGTACAGAAAGTTGCAAGTGAGGACTTTCTATTCAGACCAAAACATTACAGTGGGGGATGTTGAAATGCCCATAATGATCCTGGGAGACCCAGAATACCCCTTAATGCCATGGCTCATAAAGCCTTACACAGGAAACCTGGATAGCAGTAAGGAGTGGTTCAACAATAGGCTGAGTAGGCGCAGGATTACTATGGAATGTGCATTTGGCAGATTAAGGGTGTGCGGGTGATGCCTTTATCGCAGGTGAGACCCCAGTGAGGATAATTTTCCCATGGTCATAGCCACGTGTTGTACGTTACACAATATTTGCGAAGGTGAGGGTGAAAAGTTTGCTCAGGGATGGATTGCTATGGCAGACCGCCTGGCCTGATTTTGAGCAGCCAGATACCAGGGTACAACAGAGGGGAACAACAGAGGGGAAATTTGAATCAGGGAGGCTTTGAGGCAATGCTTTGAAAATGAGAAGCACTAATGTATATTACTATGCTCGGGACTGCAATGCTTAATGAAATCAAGTTTTGCTAGAAAGCACTTCTGATTTTTGTGGCCTAGGATTCCATGTATGCAATTGAACTGCTTGTGTATGTGTTACTGGCACCTGCTATCACAATTTGCAGGAAACAAATAAAGATTACTTATCATTCAAAAACTTTGCTTTTATTGCACAGAAAACACCACACACACACACACACACACACACACACACTCGGTGGTGAGAGAGAAGGCACCAGGGGAGGGCTGACTTTCAGAGCTGTGTGTAAGTCCAGCTATCGTTTGAAAAGGTTTCCATAGGGGTGGAGTGAACGGGAAAGTGAGAAGTCCCAGAAAGTAGAAAGGAATGCACAGGTGGATTTTAAGGAGGGCATGGGAAAGAGTTCTGAATGTGCTGAAGAAGAAGGCGGGAATGCATCTGCTCAGTCTGGAGCATTATGAGGGACTTCAGCATCTCAGTTTGCTCCTCTATAACTTTAATCATCCTCTCAGTAGCATCCTTAACGAAGGCCTCATTTTCTTTTCTGTCCTGCCTTTGGTTTTCCCTCCACTCCATGCGTTCCCTCTTTTCTGCAGCTGAGTATTGCAGCAGCTCCCAGAACACGTCCTCCTTACTCCGTCTTGGGTGCTTTCTTATCTGGTGGAGGCATTCTGCCACTGCCAGTGTGTATGGGGTGCCTCTGAAGGCCACATCTGTATAAGCACAAGGAACAATACACAGAAGCATGATTGTTAAGTACATGCACAACATTGAACAAGTATAGTAAAATACACCTCTAGTAACATACCAATCACTTGACAAGCACACATGTTGGCAAACACCCCAAGCATGGTGAGTTTACCCCGGGGTGGGGGACATTGTGAAGGAGTCACAGATCCGATGCTCTGGAACTGCTCGGTATGAAGCCAGCCAGGACTCTGGATAGCATGGCTCCCCTCAGGTCACGCTGTCCAGGGCAAAAAGCCTCCTCAGCTACAACCTTCCCGGTCTGACCTCAGAGCATTCAGCACCCCTGTTCACACCGCACACTTCCCCTTGGTGGGAGAAGCAAGAGGGCCCTGCACTCCAACTCCTCAGTGCCTCGCAGCCAGCATTGTAAAGCAGAAGGGTTTATTGCTTAAAAGGAACACAGCATAGCACAAAGCTTGGTAGCTAAGAGGTCAGTGACTTTCAACAAAGTCCATCTTGGGGGAACCCCGGGCCAGACAGCCTGGACTCCCCCATCTTCCAGTCCCTCACAGCAGATTGACCTGGATACCCAGGCCTGGCCTCCGACATGCCCATTGCTTCTCCGGTCTTTTGCCCTGCTTCCTGGGCAAAAGGTGTCACCTGGTCGCATCCCCCTCCTGGGTCTCACGTTACAAAAGGCATCGGCCATCACCTATGTGCAGATCTCTGAACAGCCTCACTTGTCCTCAGGGCCTCAGCAAAAGTTTCACACCCAATTCCCACCGCCTAGGCATGGGTGCAATACAAAGGGAAATTGAGGTACACGCTGTATTAGTGTAGGACAGTAAGACTCACATGCCACATAACAAGGTGAATAAAACCCCACTTTGTCACAACTATACATGGAGAGAAAAGCAATATGAAAGGTTCGCAGTGCAGTCAACTAGGCACAATATTCTAAATTTTCACACCCTTTTCCACAGGCCCGGGTCTTTGTAGCAGATATCCTGAGAGTAAGCAAGGAAGCAAAGGTGCATCTACTGCATGCTTGCAGCTTTTGACCTTGTCCCTATGCCGGTTGCCTGTGTACTGCTTTGATCCCTGCACAAGTGATTTCAGAATGGCATGGGAAAGTTTTCTTCAATAGGAGAAGGAACAAAGCAGCTCTGCCAAGGAACCTTCGGCAGAGGATTGCCAAGTACCTCCAGGAAAGTTTCCTAGAGATCTCTGGAGGATTCCCATGAAATTTTGGTGTACATCAACACCCTGTTCCAACGTACTGCTTAGCTGCACAGGACAATGTCCAGCACACAGAAACACAGCCTACCTTCTACATTTCTATGCCCTCAACCCCCTCCACACTTCACAAAGCAAAACCACTTACTGGGGGGGTCTCCTCTCTTGCTTCTTGCTTGCTGGAGTGCAACTGCCGAGACTGTCTAGACACCTCCGGAGTGGAGAACAGCTCCTGACTGGACGCACCACCAGGTGACCCCGCTGTGGATTCCACATAGTCCACTAATGCCACCTCTTCATCAATGACTTCGTCCTCTGGGTTAGGTCTACTTCCACCAGCTCCAGCCCTGATGAAGTATCCACGGGGCTCTTGGCGGTGTAAGTGGGGTTGCTACTGAGGATAGCATCCAACTCTTTATAGAAATGGCAGGTCTTCGGCATAGCACCAGAGCGAAAGTTTGCCTCCCTTGCCTTCTGGTATGCCTGCCTCAGCTCCTTGATCTTTTCTGTGCACTGTGTGTCTGGATCATAGCTCTTTTCACACAAGCCTTGAGAAATCTGCCTGTAGGTATTGATATTCCTACGGCTCAAGCGCAGCTGGGTCTGCGCAGCCTCGTCTTCCCAAATACTGAGCAGATCCAGCTCTGCAGTGGTCCAAGGGGGAGAGCATCTGCTGCATGGAGCTGCCATTATCAGCTGGGAATATGCGATGTGAGCTCTCTGAGTAAACTGAGTAAACAGGAAATGGAATTTCAAAAATTCCCAGGGCTTTAAAGGGGAGGGGTGGATAGTTGTTTACTTGGCTGTAGGGCAGTGGAGTTGGAACTGTTGACCAAAGTGGTCAGGATGGGCATTGTGGGACACCTTCCAGAGGCCAATTAAAGCAATAAAATCAAGCGCAGGTCTACAATGGCACTTTGTCAACAAAACTTTTGCTCAAAAAGCCCTATGTGTCTTATCAAGGTGGCTTTATTTTGTTGCCAAAACTGAAGAGTTTTGTCGCCAAAAGTGGCATTGCAGTTTGTACATCTCCACTGTTTTGCTGCCAACAGCTGCCATTTGCTGACAAAACTCTGCAGTGTAGACAAGGCCTAAAAGAACAATGTTAAGCTTGCAAAGTCAAGAATTTAAAAGTTAAGAAATGTCAGAATTAAGGTGCTTGTATGCATTAGCATACAGTCTTTAATCACATGATTATATACTTTTTCCCCTTGTGGCAAATTGCTGGCACTACTATGATGGGTCTCGCACTTTCTCTTCTGAGGGGGGGGGGGGGTCAGGGTGCCATTTCTTGCCCCTGAACTGGGATATTAACTGCCCCACTAGTGTCCTAGAGGTGGAGAGGGAGGGACCCGGGCCCACCCTCTACTCCGGGTCCCAGCCGAGAGGCCCTAGGGATAGCGGTAAACCACTTGAACTAGCGGTTCCTTCCCCTGGGCTACTTCCCTCTCCTGCCCTTCAGCTTGTGGGGGCTTCCTGCCCTCCCTCTGCACAAGCCAGATGTCCCTTTACCTAGGGTTTTGGTCTTCTTAGCCCACCACAGCACTTCTCCAAACTTTCCTCTCCTTCCCTCCAAACTGCTCTCTGCTCCAACACCAATTCACTCTGTTTTACTCCTTCAAACTGTTCTCTGCTCCAACACCAATCCTCTCTGCTCCAACTCCTTCCCGTCTGATTGAAGCAGGGTTTTTTTTTATCAGGTGACTGACTTCAGGTACTCTAATTGGCTTCAGGTGCTTTAATTAATCTATAGCAAACTTTCTTCCCTCTACAGGGAATAAGGCTCCCTTCTAGCCCTCTCCTGCTGTATCACACCCCCCATAGGGCCCCTATTCCATTCAGTATGCAACACTGACCAGCTCTAAGGATGAACCAAGGTTGTATAGTGAAGGAGACTGTTGTCTATCAGAACACGGCTTCATTTTTTTATAGAAGTTGGAAGGGTTGTAGGGAATGAGGCAGTAAATTACAAGAAGAGAAAGATAGTGTCATGGTTACATCAGTAGAATTGTATTGCATTCCTGACTTTGTCACAGAGTTCCTCTGTGATGCTGGGCAAGTCACTTACACTGAATTTTTCACAGATGGTCTCTAATGGTCTTCCTCATCTTCTGGGTGCCTGGGTCTGATGTGAAAAAGTGTTGAGCACTTACAGCTGCAACTAAAGTTAATGAACACTGTGCTTTAAACTAGGGTGGTCAAGCAATTAAAAAAATAATTGTGATTAATCGCACTGTTAATAATAGAATACCATTTATTTAAATATTTTTGGATGTTTTCTACATTTTCAAATATACTGATTTCAATTACAGTACAGAATACAAAGTGTACAGTGCTCACTTTATAATTATTTTTAATCCAAGTATTTGCACTGTAAAAAAACAAAAGAAATAGTATTTTTTAATTTATCTAATACAAGTACTGTAGTGAAATCTCTTTATCGTGAAAGTTTAACTTACAAATGTAGAAATATATACAAAAAAAACTGCATTCAAAAATAAAACAATGTAAAATTTTAGAGCCTGCAAGTCCACTCAGTCCTACTTCTTGTTCAGCTAGTCACTAAGACAAACAAGTTGGTTTACATTTGCAGAAGATAATGCTGCCTGCTTCTTGTTTACAATGTCACCTGAAAATGAGAACAGGCGTTCTCATGGCACTGTTGTAGCTGGCATCACAAGATATGTATGTGCCAGATGTGCTAAAGATTCAGTTGTCCCTTCATGCTTCAACCACCATTCCAGGGGACATGCGTCCATGCTGATGACGGGCTCGGCTTGATAGCAATCCAAAGTAGTGAGGACTGACGCATGTTCATTTTCATTATCTGAGTCAAATGTCACCAGCAGAAGGTTGATTTTCATTTTTCATGGTTAGGGTTCTATAGTTTCCGCATTGGACTGTTGCTCTTTTAAGACTTCTGAAAGCATGCGCCATACCTCGTCTCTCTCAGATTTTGGAATGCACTTCAGATTCTTCAGCTCTGGGTCAAGTGCTGTAGCTGTCTTTAGAAATCTCACATTGATACTGTGACACAGTATGGAATCTGGGGGACAATTTAGGATACTATGAATACCAATATTGTAAAATTGCAATGAGTTGTGCCAGATATGCCATGTAAGATATCTGCAAAAATGTTATGATTTGCCAAATATGATAATCTCATTTATATGTTTGTATCACTTTTGTGTTATGAGTTATAGATATGTATGTATGTCTGTATTTCAAAGCTTGGGCTACGCTTCTGGCTGTCACCCCCAGATAGTTTGGGCATCAGTTCTGCCTAACTGCTTGATGGCCCATTAAGGACCATCAGCTATACAATTGACTCATTGAGAGAAAGCAGAGGATACACCTTATGACTCAGCAAGGCATGCATGGGCATGCCTATGAACAGAAAAGGCTTCCAAACCATGTATGGGCAGTGTGTTGGAAACAAAGGAAGCACAGGCCATATGGCAAAAGACTATAAAAGGCAGTTGCATCTTCTCCATTTTGTCTTCAATCCTGCTTCTTACCTCTGGAGGAACTTTGCTACAAATTGAAGCTCTGAACAAAGGACTGAATGACCCATCCAAGCTGTGGATGTGTTCCAGAAGGACTTTCAAGCAAGCAAACTCACCAATACTGCTAGGAACCTGATATATGGACTTTGGAGTCTTTGTATGTATGTGACTGTTTTAACCATTTAACATCTCTCTTCTTGTTCTTTGTTTTTAATTTATAATAAACCTTTAGTTTTAGATATTAAAGGATTGGCTGGCAGTGTGGTATTTTGGGTAAGATCCAAACCTATACTGACCTAATAATGTGGCTGACCCTTTGAGGTCAGAAGAACGTTTTGTATATGTGAGCAGAGTTTTTCAAATAATTTCTCACTGTACTGGATCTATGTGCTGACTGGGAGCCAGAGAACTGGAATGCAATAAAGGGGGCTGTGTGATTTCTTTTTTGCTTCTTGATAACCAGTGTGGGGAATCAGAACCATTGGTTGGGGAGTTTAACTTCAGTGTTACCCACCAGTCTTGGGAGTATCTGCTCTCCCTTTTGCAGCCAGCTACAAAAGTGTCACACAAATGCCTATTCTCACTTCCTGGTGACATTGTAAATAGGAAGTCGGCAGCATTATCTCCTGTAAATGTAAACAAATTTGTTTGTCTTAGTGATTGGCTGAACAAGAAGTAGAACTGAGTAGACTTGTAGGTGCTGAAGTTTTGCATTTTTTGTTTTTGAGTGCAGTTATGTAACAAATAAAAATCTACATTTGTAAGTTGCATTTTCACAACAAATCTTGCACTACAGTACTTGTATGAGGTAAAATGAAAAATATTTTCTTTTATCATTTTTACAGTGCAAATATTTATAATCAAAAATATACATTTTGATTTCAATTACAATACAGAATACAATATATATGAAAATGTAGAAAAACATCCAAAATATTTAATAAATTTCAATTGGCATTCTATTGTTTAACACTGCAATTAAAATTGTGAATAATCACAATTAATTTTTTAAATCACAATTAATTTTTTTGAGTTGATCACGAGAGCTAACTGTGATTAATTGCCAGCCCTACTTTGAACACAAAGTTCTATATCATGCTAAGTGCTCTGAAAAATTGGGTCCTACGTGTCTCATACTGGGCACCAGATTTAGTGAATACTTCTGAGCTTAATCTCTCTTACCTCAGTTCTCCACCTATAAAATGGGGATAATTCCACCCATCTCATAGAAATGTTGTGAAAAATAGGTAATGTGTGGGAACCACTTAGATACTATAGTGATGAGTGCTATAGGAAAGCCCATTAATAATTCTGTTTTCAGATCAGGGCTTGAATAGTAAATAGGGCATGAACCATATATTGAGCAGCGAGGAGAAAACAAAATACTGAATAGCTGCTCAGTAAGTGAGCACCATCCACTCTGTGCATTGAGTGAGGTAGGAGTCCTGTGGAAAACATAGTATGTGATCATGTAATTAAAGACTATATCATAATGCATATGCACAAAGGGGCCAAACTGAGGTTGCATGGGCAATCTTAATTCTATCATTTGCTAAATTTGATTGCTAGTCTTGACAATTTTGAAAATGTTATTTTAACATGTTTTTGTGAGTTTAATATACATATACACATTATATACCATTTAATTCAAACATCCAACTTGTAATCAGTTAAATATGTAAATCCACTAAAGAATAAATCCATAGCATGCCTAGTTTTCATTTCCTCAGGTGGAAAATGGTGTCCCTCACTGACTTCAAGACAGATGAAACTGATAGATGCTTGTCTTATGTATAAGTCTTATTCTTCCAGTAATTACAAACCTAAAAATACAGTGCAATGTCAGATCTCTTTCAAAAGAGACAAAATTTAAATTTTATTATTTCACAGTAAATTTCATGTTGAATAACTCAATAAACAATTCTTTTACGGATGGACGACTACAGTGATTTGTTTATTCTAGCTTGAACAGTTAGCTAAATCCTAGAGGGCTTCTTGCAACTTTTTGGTTATCTGGCCATTCATTTCACATGGGGGATCAACTAGGTTCTTGGATTAAATGCAGAAGGAGAGAACAATGGTTCTGGAATGAGAAAACCATTATAGTTAGCTTTTAGTGAATAACCTGTGTAATTAGTTTTGTAACTAAAATAGAACTCTCCACTTTTGGACAGAAACCAAAGAATGATTTGGAGTTACAGTAAAATGACTTGTAGACAATCATTTTGGTGGAACAATGGTTTAAGTACTGCACATTCATTTCATTTTCAAGTTCAGGAAGACTAGACTTGAGTTCTTAGTTATACAATGGAGGTTTGCAAAGTAATAGCAAACAGCAATGTTTTCAGTCCAAAAGTGGGTGGGGGAGGGGAGGGAGAAGGGAATTTCTTGTAATACTGTGTAAAGACAAGGTTCCAAACAGTCTCTTATATCTATTTAGTTGTCTAGGTTCGTATTACCACACTCATCTAAGCTCCTAACTGCATAACTCATGCTGTTTCCACTTTCATGCTGAAAGACTGGCTTACCTGGAGAAACATGAACATGGCTGATTCTAAACTGCTAAAACTGCAGACATGTAGGGCATATTAATGTTGGTGTGATATTTACGGGTCATGCTCTAACAACCCACACATTTAAAGAAAATGGTCAAATTCACTGACAAGGGGATTGGAGGTAACAAAGCAATATTTGGCTGTTTAGTGTAGATTTGTACTAAGGCAGTAGCAACAGTGCTAAGAACCCAAACTAGCAGCTGTTTGTCCCTTCATTTTAAAGTGTACCCAGTCTAACACACTTACATACCATGGCACCTTCCATCAGAGGATTTCAAATCATTTTTCACTCCTTAATGAACTAAACCAGTCAACCCGCCTATGAAAGAGGAAGTATCATCCTCACTTTATTGATGATTAAACTGAGGCACGGAGGGTTTGAAACCTGCTCAATTTCACAAAGAGTCTGTGGCAGAACCAGAGGTAAAAAGCTCAACTCATGACTCCTTGTTCTGTGCTTTAAACACAAGGCCACTCCCTCCCCTTCTAGGATGGTTGTCTAATAAGAAGAAGACCAGGAGTACTTGTGACACCTTAGAGACTAACAAATTTATTTGAGCATAAGCTTTCATGGCTTATGCTCAAATAAATTTGTTAGTCTCTAAGGTGCCACAAGTACTCCTGTTCTTTTTGCGGATACAGACTAACACGGCAGCCACTCTGAAACCTAATAATAAGAAGTATATGGTGCTATACCAAATAAGCATGTGAGTGTTAAATTAAATGTGCACATACAGTTCTGTGATCATATCAAAATAAAGGCTATCAATCTCTCATTTAAAAGGTGACTACAGTCTGCTCCAAATACCAACACAAAACACTGTAGAAACACTATTGCAGACGGTAGTGTTTTGGACTACTGCTCTAGAAAAACTTGACAATGGTTTGGCTGCTGGTGTGCCGAGACCGCTGCCTATCCCATTGAGCAATATTGCTTCATTGTTGTTCTCCTTCGTGTCTGTCTGTATCCACTGTTGTCCTTTGTCTTATACTTAGATTGTAATCTCTTTGGGGCAGGGATTGCTTTTTTGTTCTGTGTCTGTGCAGCATATAGTGCTATGGGGCCTGATCCAGTACTAGGGGTCACAGGCACAACAGTACAGAAATGAATAGAATAGTGTAGTATTTTTCTATAGGCGATTTTCTCTTTGACTAGGACAGCTCCTTGGACTGAAAACAACATCCTGAGAAATAATTTACTCTTGGACTCCATATACCTTCTGTTGCTTTTAAAAACATTTTATTTTAAAAGAGCTTCCGGAAACTGAAAGAGAGAACTGGATGGGGACACGTGGTATCCTTTCCACAGAAAAAGAGAGTTTATCAAGAGGGGAGACTTCTCCCAGAACTGACGTGGGGATATTTAAGGGAAGAGAGCCACAACTATGACATAGCTTTATGTTCCAGATTTTTGACCAGAAAATCTGGATACTTCAGCTTCAACATTATGATAAACCCACCAGAAAACATGCTAGTTTCAGCTTCTGTGTTCCTTTATAACTAGTTGTGGAGAAGGCTTGGAAAAACTGACTTGTGCTTGAGAGAAAAAAATATCCACGTAGCTTTCTTTCTTCTCAAACAAGCAGTTTTAATCTGTGCAGCAGGAAATCGGAGTTTGTTTTTCTCCTTTGAGGCAATAATTTCTAACTTTGTAAAATAATCTATGTAATTCCATGGTGCAAAATACCTTGTAGCAGATCAGTTATTTCTGATTGCAAATATACAAGATCTTGTGTGGTAATGCTTGGCCAGTTGAACACAGAGCTGTATTTAGTATATGCTCTAGCAGGTTTATTTGCCCAAATATATCTTAGATCTGTACCAGGATGCCTTACTATTTCTCCCAAGACAAGCCCTCTGGACTGAGCTGTTGGACCCATATTCTGGTCAATTATTAACTTTGTCAAGTTGCATCCCCAGGAGAAATTTTACCAGCACCAGGATTCCAATCTGCCCTCTGGTGAGGCAGCATTGTGGCACAAAGCCCATCAAGCCAAGGTGATGTCAGAAATCTATCCAAGGACAGAATGATTTGACTTTATTTCCACAACAAAAACTATGAAGCAGCTGTTGATCCTTTACCTTCAGGAACTATTTAGTTCACCTCAGCATGCGTAGGGACTGTCCACTGATCCCCTGGATGCTCCATGTACAACTCTTAAGTGAGAATCTGGCTGTCCAACCGAAGCCAATCAAAGATATTTCTGTCCGTATATCCACAAGACAATGGCAGCTCTTCCATTAATGTCAGTGAACACAAACATGGTAAGCAAGATGCTAATTTTACAGAAAGAAATCCCTGGTCAATTCCTGCCTTTCAGAGGTGGCCTCCGCTTGTTTCCTGCTGTTGTTGTACAACTGCATACCTGGAGGCATAAAATAATACAGCTGATGCATACTCTCAATGTTTTTAAAATATGAGTGAACCAGCAGTAAGGTGTATAAACTGGAAAATATGGAGTTGTACACATGTAACAATGATGTTAACAAGATCAGGATTAGGCTGATGCTTTTTTCACATGAGAATATGCACAAACATGTATGCATGAAAATGCTGTTATCTGTAGGATCTTGTAATCACAAGATCTTTTAATAATAAAACATCTCTCCTAAGCAACAGAGTCAGAGGAAAGGAAGGGACAACACAGTAAAGTCTTGTCCCCGGTAGATACTCTGTGTGGCTAGATCCCTCTGCCCAGGCAGAGACCCCCTGAAAACAGTGGAGGCACAGGAGCCCATCTACATGGAGCAGCTTGAAGGATTGGGCCCCACCTGTGTGTTAAATATGATAGTAGAACTATTAAGAATCTTTAAGCTTCTTTTCTCTTAGTCAATAGGAGTTGTGGCTACTCAGTACCTGTGAAGAATGAGGCCAGTTACGTAGGTGCCAAAAATGGATTTAGACGCCAAACTCTTGCATTTTACTAAATCTTTTGAATTTAAAACAATTCAGTATAACAGACTTGACTTAAACAAGCAAACAGCAGCCGGTATGGTCTTCTGCCACATTATCGGACAGTGGATGATCTTACATAGGTGCTGCAGTACCAAAGCTCAATAGGCCCTATTTTCCCTAGTGCAATTCCACCGAACGGAGTGGAATTACACGAGGGATGAATTTGATGCAGTATGTATACTTGGCAGCATAGCATATTCATAGAGAAATTCCTTTGTTATAGCCCACTATACATAATCAGCTTGCCATCTAGTGGCAGCTATTTTGAACACAAATCACAACTTGACACTATTAGCAGAAGCTGTTATTTTATATGACAACATACATTTGAAAATATCTGAAGTTTGCAAAGACTTTAGCAAAGCCATTTTATAGTCTTCCAGAGCTTTTCATAATATATCATAATGAAGGAAAAGATCAACTTGTGTTTATTTACACCGCATCCTCATGCCAGCTTTGTATATTCATATGGGGGAGTTTTTCCTTGACTCAGGCTGTTTGCTGTTAAAACATTTCGAACAGTTGCAGTATTACTGCTTGTACATAATGCTGGGCCATGCTTTCGATACAGTGTCTTTCATGAATGGAGATGTGCCAAAATATCCACACTGAATCCACAAGAATCCATTCTTGCCCTCCTAACTGATAGCCACAAAAAGTGATTCTGATCATTAGAGCTGATCATACTGCCTGATACTGGGCAAAATCATGTTCCGTTTACTCACATGGGTAGTACCATTGACTGCAATAGCGACAGTTCACATGGTTACAGGGAGTATTTTCTCCCATCTGATGGTTTGTATTAGATAGAGACCATTAAAAGATTTGACACAATGGAATTCTGCTCACAGCACATTCACAGCTGGATTTTAGAGGGAAACAGATTCTCCACCCTCCCAGCTCCTTTTAAGCTGCTCAGAAAATGAAAAGGAGCCAGAATCTGGTGGTGGCTGGCCAGCTAAGGACTCCTCTGGCAGAACCCAGAACATAAGCATAGTTGGGTAAAGCATAGTACCTGCAGTTCTTCTCTATACCTTTAATTCTAGATTTAATTAAACCAATTTTGGCCATTCTTTCTGTAATTTGAGGAATTTATATTTATAGTACTTCTATAGTACTACTACTTTTGATGGTCACATAAACACCACCCTATACCGGAAACCTACTGACCGCTATACGTAGCTACATGCCTCCAGCTTCCATCCAAGACACATCACACGATCCATTGTCTACAGCCAAGCCCTAAGATACAACCGAATTTGCTCCAACCCCTCAGACAGAGACAAACACCTACAAGATCTTTATCAAGCATTCGTAAAACTACAATACCCACCTGGGGAAGTGAGGAAACAGATCGACAGAGCAAGACGGGTACCCAGAAATCACCTACTACAGGACAGGCCCAACAAGGACAATAACAGAACACCATTGGCCATCACGTACAGCCGCCAGCTAAAACTTCTCCAGCACATTATCCACGATCTACAACCTATCCTGGAAAATGATCCCTCACTCTCAGACCTTGGGAGGCAGGCCATTCCTCACTTACAGACAACCCCCCAACCTGAAGCAAATACTAACCAGCAACTACACACCACACCACAGAAACACCAACCCAGGAACCAATCCCTGTAGCAAACCTCGTTGCCTACTCTGTCCTCATATCTACTCTGTCGACACCATCAGAGGACCCAACCACATCAGCCACACCATCAAGGGCTCATTCACCTGCACATTCACTAATGTTATATATGCCATCATGTGCCAGCAATGGCCCTCTGCCATGTACATTGGCCAAACTGGACAATCCCTCCGCAAAAGAATAAATGGACACAAATCGGACATCAGGAATGGTAACATACATAAGCCAGTAAGTGAACACTTCAATCTCCCTGGTCATTCTATTACAGATTTAAAAGTCACTATCATTGAACAAAAAAAACTTCAGAAACAGACTTCAAAGAGAAACAGCAGAACTAAAATTCATTTGCAAATTCAACACCATTAATCTGGGCTTGAATAGGGGCTTGAGTGGCTGGCTCATTACAGAAGCAGCTTTTCCTCTCCTGGAATTGAAACCTCCTCATTTATTATTGGGAGTGGACTACATCCACCCTGATTGAATTGGCCGTGTCAACACTGGTTCTCCACTTGCGAAGTAACTCCCTGCTCTCCATGTGTCAGTATATAATGCCTGCATCTATAACTTTCACTCTATGCATCTGAAGAAGTGAGGTTTTTACCCACGAAAGCTTATGCCCAAATAAATCTGTTAGTCTTTAAGGTGCCACCAGATTCCTTGTTGTTTTTCTATGACCTCCATTACTGTAGTATTTGAGAGCCTCATACTTTTTAAATGTATTTATCCTCGGAATACCCCAGTGGAGATTGGGAATAAATAGCACTTACCCTTTTTACAGATGGGGAACTGTGTCACTGACCAACCAAGTGCCAATGTTGCACAGGTCTCCTGAGTCCCAGCTAGCATTAAAACCACTGAACCGTCCTTCCTCAAGATACATCAAGTGCAGAGCACGTTTTTATACACCAGTCTTCACAAATAGTCCCAATGTCCTTCACAACAAGTTAAAGCTATTAAAAGTAAAATCAAGCTTCAGTTTCTTTCATTTTAATTTTAAAAGAGTAAAAGGTATTTATTCTGCATGTTTTAACTCTACTGGGAGCCGATTCCATAATCATGGAGACTAAAGACTTGAAAGCCAATTGACGTCAATCAATACGGAAGACAAGCCAAATAACTGGCTGCAGCTAAATTAAGCAAATAGCTGAGAACAAAGCGTGACAAAAGGTCAGAGAGAAACCCCAGTCCTCCAATATTAGAAGTTTCCTAAGTAGGCAGGGGAATCCTAAAATCGCTTTGGACTCAAGCAGTATCATGGTTAAAAGGGTGGATTTAAGGAGGATTCAGGGTGGTGAGATATGTATTAGAGGATGTCATTGAATATCACACTTTGGAAAGCCAGGTAACAATAATTCTGTCAAATAAGAAATGTACACAAGTATTTACAAAACTCATTTCTCTAAAATGAATTCCTTATTTTACAGATGAACATCAAAGGGTGGATCTGATGTCAGAGTAACAACAAGACATTGAATAAAAGGTTACTCAGATGAGAGAATTCATCAAGTGTATGGGCTCATTAATACATCTCTTTTCAATGCAGTTATGGTCAGAAGTGATTATGTAGCAAGTGCCACGGTCTTACTGAACTGCTCCCTTTTTGTGTTCAGTGACTTATGTCTACTTTAGTAAAAAACAATGAACTTATTTTGTCATTACTTTCTGTACCTGTTAGCCCTGCAGAGCCAACCCAGCTTTGAGAAAATGACTTCAATTCTTTTCTGGCCCATGCACCATTATTCGAATTGTTAACTAAAGTTCCAAGTGAAGGGCCAGATGGGTCAAGTCAGTGGGTTTGCATATTATATTATATATATATACACACACACACACACACACACACCTCTTTGTTTTCAGTTGTAAACTATTCTTACCAAAAAAATCCCAGGTTTTACAAAAAGTATTATTCGTTTTTCCCCTCAATTTTCTCCCTATTTTGGTATCATTCAAATTTATATAATTTATATAAATTTGAATGATACCAAAGTAGGGAGAAAATTGTGTGTGGGGGGGAAACGAATAATACTTATATATACACACATACACAATATATATAAAAAACTTGTTTTATTAGGAAAATACAATACATTGCATGAGATATGTATTATGATAATACATTAGTTTGTGTGTATATGCAAAGCTGCCTGTTGAAGTAAGGCTATGTATTAGTCTAGAAGATACACACAATAAACAAACAGGCATGCACACAAGCTCTGAAGTGCATGCACATTTGAACGTACTGTTGAATCTCACGTCCACCATATACACATTTCAAGCTGTTAGAAGATAATTGTTTAAAGATCTGACACACTAAAATGGAAAGAAAATGAAAATCTGCATCAGAATCCATTTCAGAACACAAAAAAATATTTGAAAGTTTAAAAAAAAACACGGGAGAAAAGGATGAAGTTGAGTATATGCGCTGCAAATGGTGTGGCATCAACATTGACACTCGGGCTGACCGGATTAGAGAACATTTGGAGAGCAAACGACACTTTAGACTAAAACAAGGCTGCAAAAATAGAAACAAGCAAACATTGGAATCAGCATTTGTTCAGGCACAGCAGAAAGAGCGAGATCAACACGATGTAATAAGTGAATTTGTACATACCCTCTGCTTTTCAGGGCAGCTGCTAGTCCTTGCTGATGGTCCTTTGGGGGACTTTGTATGAAATTTCTATCCATCTGCAAAATCCTTGCCAAATTCAATCAATCTGACCAAGAAATATTTGGAGGAGAATGATGTTGCTTTGACCAACAAAATTAAAGAGAGGTTGGCTGGAAATATAGTTAGTTGTTTGATTTTTTTATGATTCGCCAGATGTTCTTGACTGCCCCATCCTGGTGATTTTGTTTTCATTTTTTTGATTTTGTTGTGGAGAAGCCTGAACTCATTTTGGCAGATTTGGAGTTTGCAAAATCAGCAAACAGTCAAACAGTTGCAGCTTGTGTCTCTAACACTTTAAATGAATATGCAGTTACCTGGAAGTACGTTGCAACAGTAAATTCCAACTCAGCTTCTTACTGCACAAAGTCCACACAAGATGTAAAGCTGAAAGAAAAACCTGAATTGCTTCGTTTGTCTTGCCCAGCTCACCCACTGCACGTTGCTGTCTCTCATGCACTAGGTATTCCCAAAATGGCTGATTTTAAAACATTCGTAATAGATGCTGGTGCAGTTTTCAAGCATTCAAGTAAAACAAAAAACCTCTATGATGTTTGCAAATAGATGATTTAGTCTGTATTTGGCTGCACACATTGTTCAGAAGGCATGGGGTGTCTTAGTGCAACTTTTAAAAGTTCAACAGTGGAAAAGCCAAAAAGCTGAAATCTCAAGCAACTATGCAAGAAATTAAGTAAAACCTTTGAACAAAACTCAAATTCCTGAGTGAAACACTTCAACCACTACATGAAGCACAGAAGAAACTGGAATCCAATTCTTTAACAGATGGCACATTTTCTAATACAGAGGTATATGGCATTCTGGCTAACAATATCTCTTCAAAACTTTCTCACAAAAGCACATCTGGGGAGATTCCAGGGAAAAAAACAGATCTTTTCTCTGTGTTGCCAGTCACTGAGCAGGACAACTTCGCAAAAGCTTTCCAAAGTTTTTACAAAGAGCTATCAAAGAAGTGGGAAGCTACTGTCACTTGCAATATGTCCCCTGAAGCTTTTCACAGTGAATCATCATTCTGGAAAATCATGGTACTATTTGACCCTCATTGTAAAAGTGTGGCCTCAGCTGATAAATTTAAAGAGAATGCTCCCCCTTTGTGACTTCTAAATGAAGAAAGTACAAAACTGAAAAGTGAATTCCATGCCTACATGGCAGTGCCTTCCCCGGACAGCTGCAGCATCACTCCTCTTGAATAGTGGAAAATCCACCGCACCGACTTTCCAACTATGACACATGCTGCCTCTTGCATCCTCAGTGTCCCACCTGGCTCACCTGATGTGGCGAGAGTATTTTTGAAATTTGGCTACATCCAAGACTGTAGGAGAAAGGGCCTTGAAAAAGACTCCTTAAAAAGATTGCTGTGAGCCTATGCTACGCAGAACTTTTGGAAATTACACTGAAAGATTTCCCATAAGACAGTGAATGTTTATAAATATTTTAAAATATTGGGCCCAATTATTAAATGTAAATGTTTATAGGCTAATAGTTCTAAGTCTACAACAGTGAACTGTTTATTCAAACGAAAAGTTTTATTTTGAGATTGTTTTCTTAAACTCAGAGGTGGCATTGTGTTTTGAATTCTGTTTTAGTTCTGCAGCAAACCACATTGAATTCCGTTCATCAAAGCATTAATCTACTGAATACTTTTTCCCCTTGTCCTTACCTCAACCCTGATATTACCCATACAATTATTAATAGTTTTTTTTGCACCTATTTTCAGTTGTTTTTGTTGTTGTAGTAATAAAAATGGATATATTCCTGGGAAAAAATAAATAAAATAAAAACCAAAAATGAAGGGTCCTATCTGTCTATCTATACACACACACACACACACACACACTCAGCTGAAGGCAAAGTTGAAGAAACTGAAGTTCAACAGGTGGAACTGAGGGCAGAATTGGTCTGTATTCTGTTGATGGGCACAGAGAACACTGTTTGACTTTCAGATTCCAGCTGAGTTTGGAGGGCTGAAAGTTAAGTAAAAAGAGTTTCTTTCTGTCAACCACAGAAATTTGATCTATAAGCCATAGAAACAATAATGGACAACTATCCAATGCCATTTTTACAGTCATGTTTCAGACCTGTTGAGTATGAGACAAGAGTGAGTAAGTGTGCATGAGTGCACACACTGCCAAGTTAAGGCGCCATATACATTTTCATTCTCAATCTAAGAGCAGTATAGCTATGTATCGAGGCAATTAAAGATAAGAGAATTTTTTCAGTTCAATTTCTGACATGGCTTATGCTGCAGCCTAAGCCAAGTTGATAGTTTCTTTATCACATTAAATTAAACTGCTGAGCTGAAGGCAAGAATCATAATATAATAATCATAAATATGCGTGCTTGTCTCCTTCAGAGCCTTTCCACTTTATAAGAACTTACAGTCCTGGTCACTGCTGGGTGTATGCAGCCTCTTTTTGCTCCCTGACCTGCTATTCTGGAACAATCACCCAGCTCAGATGCCAATCAACAATGAACAACAAAAGGAAGATAGCATGAAAAGGGCAAATTATGTACCATGCAATTTATTATGTATCCTAAAAGCACAGAGTAAAAAGTCTCAAGTAAGTTTACTTAAGTTCCTGCTTATGAGAACAAAAGCAAAAACATTAATGGGGAAAATAAAGGATAATCTTCTACTTATTAACAAGTACACCATGGGTATTGACAGTGCAAGCTTCCTAATATTGTCTTACCAATGTGCCTCAGAGCTTGAGTTGGTGGGACCACCTTGAAGAATAAAAAAAGGAATTCATGCCTGATCAACCTTGACTTCTAGTTTTAGAGTGCCAAAAAGGGCGGTGCTTATAGCAGTGTATTTTTGTGCCAGGGCACCTGTGTAATATAAACTAGACTGAATCCGAAGAAGTGGGCTGTAGTCCACGAAAGCTTATGCTCTAATAAATTTGTTAGTCTCTAAGGTGCCACAAGTACTCCTGTTCTTCTTTAAACTAGACTGAGTGTCCCAGGCCTTTTCACATAGTCTCTGCAACTATCCTATGGTAGTAAATTCCACTCACTACCAACCTAGGATGGATTTGAACTGGCTATCTACAGGTTCAAGGCTCTATATTTTATTCATTTACTTTAAAACTGTGCCCACCACAGTTGTTTCTGGGCGCATGCACAAATATTAAAAACAATACCAGTATTAACTAGCAAACATTAACAGAAAATAGAACTCCCTTAAGGTATTCAGCATAACAAATATATCCCATTCTCACTCCCACCATGTCCTTACAGCCAGATTCTGGCTCTGCCAAACGAAGGAGAGAAGCAAACTTTGTCAGAGGAATGGAGCAGGTAGCAACAGTTTTGCTACCCACATCTCTTCTCTTTTGTGAGCCAAATCTTGAAGCCCCTTCCTTAATTTTTTCCTTAGTCCTTCCTCATAAAAACTCCCCCTGACACCCATGGGAGTTCTGTCAGAATAAAATAAGGACTTCAGAATTTGGGCCTATGATAATTAGTATATTGGTTGGAATCTCAGCAGAAAGGCCAAATATTGAATTTTCTGACATGGATAATTAACTTGGGTTTAGGCACACAGGAGGGAGCCAGTGTAGATAGTTTTCACTACGGCAACAGTACTATATCCTCTCTCTGGATAAACGGAAGACTTCATTTTCAGTGCTGTTAATAGTGCACCTTTCACAAACGACAAAATTTACTTCTACATTTGAACAAATAACTCCTACGAAATTAGTTCTTCAACCAACATTTTCAAAGCCTTCATTTAAATTGTTCAGAGAAAGTGTAATTCCAGCAATGTCAATAACCAACCAAACAAAAGATGCTGTTTTCTATTTTTCCTATTAAGCCAACTCCTTAGGGACATATAACCCACTGGGGTTATTCTTCACTTAAAAAAAAAAAAAAATCCTATTTGTTTGCAAGTTGTAAATGAAAAATGTATGATGACATTTATGAGTTAAGTTTGATTCTTTTAACTTCTTGGGTGCAGTAGAGATCATGAGGTGTCCTCAGCAGAGGCCAAATTGAACACTTTTTTTGAGCCTGATAGTCACATCTTATTAACATAATTCAGAGTATATTGAAGCCTCCTTCATACTGTAACATCAAAGGCATCTGAAGGACTGAGGAAAGACCACATTGCCTAAAACAGTCCAACAAAATTTTAATGCAGCCAGAGCCCTCACCCAACAGTGCCAGTCTCCCTTAGAGCTGGCCTCAGGCAGACCCACTCACCAAAAGAACACTTTGTTTCAGTTCTCATTCTCCTAGCCTTTTTCAAACTACACTCACCAGCAACCTGGGGGAAGAATATATTAAAATATGTTATATGAGGGTACAACCTGCCAACACTACAAAAAAAAACAAAAACCCCAATTTTCCATCCTGATCTGGGTGGCCTGGGCATGTGCCAACCTTCATCGGCAATAGGTCACAACCAAGAAGTCTGTGGTTTTATAAACTAAACTAATCCCTGATAGTGATTCAACATACAGATTAAATAAAATTTGACTATTATTCTTAAAACATGGATTTTCACCATGTTCCCTCAGCTGTGCTGCCGGAATCTGCCAGTCACTGGAACAAAAACAGAAAATTAGCAGGTACTAAAATTTCCTTTTCAAGTTATATTCTGCTACTCTAGATGTGTAGGTGTAGAGCCTCCCTATCCGCAGATGGAGACAGCTGTACATGTGTTCTGATGTTGCCATCCTTTAGTAACACTAGCAAGTTTCCATCACAGAATCTGGATAATCTCCACATGGTTGACCCTTGTTCTTTTTTAGTGCCTCCATGTTATTGAATTTCTATATTTACAGATCTGTCCATTAATTTAGGTATATTTAGTTTATTGACATTACCAAACAAGTGCTCTTCTGGTCTTAACTCTGTATCTTAGGCCATATCTTGCTAGCTGCATAGCACAAAACATCCATTAACTTCAGTGAGATATATATGTAGTATGACTATAGGAATGGTTCCTTTAGTTATTGACTAGTTTTGTGACCAAACTATGAACAATTGTGGGCTTATATGAAATACTCATAAAATGTATAAACAATACATCTGGACAGCAAGTTAGGAAGGTGTCAGGAATGAAGGCCTGCAGCTAAGCATGGGACTAGCTAGCTCACTCTCCAGGCAGACTAATGAACACAGGTGAGCTATATCTGAACTGCCTGATTGGCTGCGAGGAACCAGCAGCTCAGGCTTTCGATCTCAGGGTTCGAGTGTGGGGCTGGAGGTAGGGAGACCCAGGCACACCCTGCTTCACTGGGTCCCAGCCCAGAGACCTAGAAGTGACAGGTGAACCCATCGCAGGGATGATGGGAAAATATGGGGTCGCTGCCTCACCTCTCGGCACCACAACAGGACCCAATGTCTCATTCTCCTGGGCTACCTCCTATCAGCATTTGGTGGGGCCGCTTCATGGGTGCTGGGACTTGGTTCCCAGTCTCCTTACTGGGGAGCCTGCTTTCCACTCCCTCTTCAGGATTTTCCATCTCCTGGGGCAGCTGTTTGTCTACTCTCCAGGTTGGCTCAGGGCATTCATCATCTGCCACAGCCAGTCATGGGCTCTGCTGGCAGTTCTGCTCCCTGGGAGGGATGGCTGGCTCCAACTGAGCTGCAGGGCTCTGTTCTTATACTTACTGCCCCACCCCCACACTTCCTGTGTGGGGGGGTGGCACAGAATTTGCTGAGCCCAACAGGGTGATTAAATCCCCCCCCTGTACTGGAATGAGGCCACTCTGCCTCATTATGGGGCCGAACTGAAAAATCTGAAGAAGAAAAAAAAAATGGTTCAGTTTGAATCTAAACTGATTTTCCCTCACTTATTCTTGCTGAAACAAAAAAATGTTTAGTTTGATCTGAAATAATATTTTTTTCAGGTTTTTTTCTTGTTGTTTTTGGTCTTTTTTTTTTAACCTTCAAATTTGTTTGTTTAAAAAAGCCCAATTTCTAAACAAAAGGCTGTTCCGAAATGAAAATTCAATGTTTCATTCTGAAACAGATGAAATGACTCATTTCAACTTTAAAAAAAAAATCCAATTTTTTTCAGCTGAAATTATTCACAAATTCAACTCAAATTTATGAATAGATTTGGTGATCCAAAATGTGCATTACTATTCATCAAAAAAAAAAAAAAATTGCCCATCTGTACTTTTTTCACTGTGAATAAACGAACATATTTAAGACACCTCAAGGCAGACAAGATCTGGATTCTATGTGGACATATATGAAAATGCCATGGGATCGTCATAAGAGTCTTAGGAAAAATTTCCCTGTGGTGCAGCATTTTTCGTGCCACCTGACTACAATCATATCAGTGGCAGTGTCTGTATATAGCTTATTACGTGTTTTAGGCTCGTTTAGGATCAAAGGCATTCTATGAATATTTGGCTTTTCTGAGTCTACCTCAGGCTGCCACCTTACTAAAAATGTTGACATTTATGACACTGTGTAAAGTAAATTGAACCTAGGATTTTCAAAGAAGCCTAAGGAACTAGACACCCAACTTCCATTACATTTCAATGAGAGTTGGGCACCTAGATCTCAGTTTATAATTTGGGGCTGGTAGAATTCGTTCCTTGTGAAAAAAAACTAGTTTTGTTCTGTTTGCAAACAGTCAGATTATTACAAACTAATTCATTATGATTTTTACTAATTAATTTGCTATTTAATCCTACAATTTATGTGAATTAATTCCAGGTTATGCTTGTTTACAACCTATTCCTGTAGGTCCAGAACAAGCTCTGGGCACTGTTTATATCCTCAAATTAGGCCTTAAGAGATGCATAGGCATTGTGTTGGCCTTTGGCATTGGGGGGAATTTCCCACAAAAATGTAACTATTTCCCTACAGTATTTACAACGTGAGATTACACATACCATGAGAGGTGTAATACACATGCAGGAACTCTTGTTTGTAGAGCATAGATTATGTTTTAAAATAAATCATTTTAATTTTGTCTCATAAAAATCCAAAAATTTTAATGATAATTTCTCAGATTTTAATGACGGTAAAGAAATTCAATTAATAATCCATTCATTTTCAGCTTCTGGAACCATTGCATTGTATTGTCTCATCCCTAAAAATAGATATAGCTATGTTATAGCAAGCTGTCACCTGTCAAAGTTGAAATCCAAATCCATTAAAGAACTGCTCAGTAATGGATGGATCTGCTACAAAACCTGCTAAATTCCATGTCACCCAAGAACAAAATAAGATTCAGGAAAAAGAGAAAGGCAATATCACAAGACTAGCATTTCTTCACAGAACAGAACATAACCATACCTGATTAAATGTGAATTCTAGCTGATGTAATACAGTGTAGCTTTCAGAAAAGTGCTAACAAAGAACAAAAAGAATGTACCCTTCCAGATTTAAAGTAAATAGGAGTATAAAATTAATTTTAAGGACTGTAAAACTAATTGGAGGTGGGAGACTTTAAAACTGCTATTAACTGTAATCAAAGAACATTGCATAGAAAATAGAAATTATCATTTGCTGCTTTCTATTTGCAGACTTGATCGAGACATACATGTTTTGGTTGACCATCTCTACAAACAGTATGAGCATTTAATGAGCTAGGAAGGATTTTCTGTTTGGGCCACAGCAGCTTATAGTTAGCTCACAGATGGCTTGTGTCTTGGTCCAGTTTAATCCAATAACATTGCTTTACTCAGTCTTATACTGCACCTACAGGAGCACTTTTTGAGTGAAAAATAGCTTCTTTTTCCAGCTGACATTGACATAAGGAACGTAACTGCATCACTTCCTTTTACTTGTGATGCGTACATGGCTCTTAAGATCAACCTTCCTGAGACCAAGGTAAAAAGAACTGAGTTTGTATTACATTTTAGGTCATGTTATAGTACTTATGACATTACGCAATTACAGTAGGCATTTAAAACAAAAACAGTTGCCTTTGTTGTGACAGCATACTTTCCAGTTTTCAGTTTCTGAAAAAGCAAGTGAAAAGTGCACTACCTCCTTTATAGTGCTGATAGTGAATACTACAACATGCATCTGATACAGATGTAAAGAGGGTGCAGTTTGCTAGATATAATTCTTATAAATGCCTAATAAAACCCTAACCTTGAGCTCTCCAAGATATCACCTCAGGTTCTTCCATTCTTTCCTTAAATTGCATAAACATTTAAATAAATAACTCTATGACTCACAATTTATTTGTGGGTTTTACTTTTAAAGAAAATGCATTTTTAATGGATATTTTAAAAAGGGGGGAAATATGTGGAACTTTAAATGTTGGATTTTTGAGACTTTTTAACAATTACATTTAAATTTCAATGGCAAAATACTTCTTTAAAAACTGAAGCAGAATTTAATACTTCTGGACAGAGCTTTAATTGTTGATGTCATTCTTTTAGTGGTAAATTCCTGGCATCTAAGTAAATGCGTTTCCCTAGCCTACTTGAGCGTAATCAAGGCAAAATAACAGACTACTCCATTCTTGAAGTAGTGGCTAAGGATATGCTGGGGACAAAGGGTGAAATCCTGGCCCCACTGAAGTTAATGAGAGTTTTGTCATGAAGTTCAATAGGGTCCGAATTTAACCGAGGATATGTAAGGGTCAACAAGACATCAGCTCACACCTTTCCTCCGGAGCTGATATTTTCACTTAAGTCCATGTCTCCTCCCCCTGCATCACAGCTGATAAAATGTAATGCCATCCTAATTCAGCTGCTAATATAAAGTTAAGACCTCCATGAAATGCATATCTAATTAGTTAAGTGCAATGTAAACTACATCTACAAAATTGTCCTAAAGATTGTACTTTTGTTTTTTGGTTTTTTTTTTTTTTTTTATAGCATGGTGGATAGACTGCCAGGGGACACAGTGAAGTCTCATAATATTACATTTAAGCAAAAGTTGGAGGATTATATGGAATTGACCAGATCATAAGAGATATTTAGCCAACTTTAATTTGGAGAAGTCCCACGGGGTAGGAGTGGGAGGTTATGGTTTCAGTCTGTACAAGACAAAGGAATTTTACTTGCTTGTTTCATTGGCTGGTTGGGAGGGGATGAGATTATTTTTGACTTTATCTGGTGCACAAAATTATAAAAGATTGACAAAAAAAATCAACCTGCTTCAGACATGATGGGCATGCTTTTTGTCATACTGCGCTAGGACAAAAGTTTTTGGATTGAAAACCATGCACCAGAATACATGATTTATTTTGCTTTCCTTCTGAAAAAAATGTTAGGTTCAGGTTGCCTATGTTGCCTATGATTCTGCCAATGCAGGATTGTTCTCTTTATATTCTCTAGCGCTTTGTAACTCAAACATTCAAAGATTTTAAGGCCAAAAGAGATCATTAGATAATCTAATCCGACCTCCTGTATATCACGGGCCATAGCATTGCATCCACCTGTAGTGAGCCTAATAAATTGTGTTTGACTAAGAGCATAATATGTTTAGCTAAAGCATATCTTCCAGAAATGCATCCAGTTTTGGTGTGAAGACATCAAGAGATGGAGAATCCACCACTTCCCTTGGTAGTTTTTTCCAATGGTTATCATCCTCATTGTTAAAAATGTGTGCCTTATTTCTAATTTGAATTTGTCTGGCTTCAGTTCCCCAACATTGGCTCTTGTTATGCCTTTCTCCACTAAGTTAAAGAGCCCTTTAGTACGTGCTGTTTTCTCCCCATGCAAAATCAAGTCACCTCTCTATCTTCTTTTTGGAAAACTGAACAGATTAAGCTCCTTAAAAATTTTCACTGAAAGGCATTTTTTTCCAGCCCTTGAATCATTTCTGTGGTTCTGCTCTGTACCTTTTCTAACAGCCTTTTAAAGTTGTGGACACCAGAATGGATGCAGTATTCCAGTATTGGTCTCACCTATGCCATATATGGAGGTAAAAATCACCTCCCCTCTCCTACTCACTGCTCCTGCTTATACATCCAAATATCTCATTAGCCCTTTTTGCCACAGCATCATGCTGGGAGCTCATCATCTTCAGCTGTCTGTCCAGTACTACCCCTACATTCTATTCAGAGTGACTACTTCCTGGATACCGTCCCCCCATTCTGCAGGCATGAGTTCCACTATGTAGAAGATCATTCAAAAAGATCTAGCAATAATTACCAAAATAAATTAAGTTTTGGAAGTGGCTGAATTTTATTGGAAAATAGCCTTTTTTCAAAACTAAGAAATTATGTTACAAACTTGACTTTTTCCTTTTTTTGGTTTTGGATAAATGTGTTAGCAACATTTGAAAACGTATTTAAAGTTTTTTTTAAGAACAATCCAATGTTCTGCTTGCCAAAAATCCTATTTAGGGGAAATGAAAATATTCAGTAACTGATTTTAATCAAATTCTTTCTGAACAATTTGATCAAAATAAAATGAGTCCCCTTTAATCTCCACAAAATGGAAACAACTTGACATTTCAAAATGTCTCATGAATTTTTATTTTTGACCAGCTCTGTTTCCACTCATGACACTTAATTGTACTCCAAACAATTCCTGTCCCTCTTCAAATATTAAGTATACTATTATCATTTCCCAATTATACACATTTAATTTTTACTCTTTCTTCAGAAGTCAATTCCAGCCCTTAATTAATTTTTACTGCTGTTCTCTAAATTCCCTCCAGTTTGTTAATGTCTTTCTGGTGTTGCCTAAAATTATTTACATTGTTCTATAGGTGGAGTCATCAATGTCACACAGAAAGGGACTCACTTCTCTGGTCTCTGCTGCAACATGTCATCATACTGTCACTTATTTTTGCCATTCTGTTATAGTGCAAGTTCATAGCCAATTCCTGAATACTATCACTTCTTGGTCTTTTTTTTTTTTTTTTTTTTTTTTGCATAGCTCCTTTTCCTGGAATTCGCACCCACTAACACTGCTCTACAGCCAAAATGCTTCTGAAATAAATGTAGTCAACTTTTACTAATTCTGGGTCACTGAGAATGAAAATGATGCTTAAAATTGTTAGTTGGCTCTAGTTTTCAAGATATGCTATTGGGTCAGTATATACGACCCTTGACTTGGGAATGGCGGAGGATAAGTGAGTTATAAAGGGAAGGGATCTCAGTTTAAACCAGAAATGACTAAAATACATCTTTGACTGGATCTATGAATAAATCTATGACTGGGTTTGGACAGTACTTGCTTTTTAGGCAAAACAATGAATGATGCAATCTGAAGCTGCTATTGCATCATACATGATATGAATTACATCATGTTATTCCTATAAGTCATGGATGATGCAATCATAATGAAGCTTACATCACTCTGCTGAACAAATTGCCCTAAATCAGCTCTAGAAATCATACAGTGTCGTGCTCTCTTATTTATCAGTGTTTGATTTTGCAAATGGACACATTTCTGTTTAGCCAAAGTGAGCAGAGATGCCTCGTACTTGTGTGAACAGTGCAGATAACTTCTGCTATGTTTGTGGTGAAGTGACTTTTGCATCACAAAAGCGCAGTATAACCATTATGGTTAAGAAAGCCTATTATTTTGGCTGCAAAATTGGAGATCAGGACAAGAGGTGGGCCCCACACATATGCTGCAACACTTGTGCAACAAATCTTCGCCAGTGGTTGAACAGGAAAAGGAAATCTATGCCTTTTGCAGTGCCAATGATTTGGAGAGAGCCAACAGATCATACCAGCAATTGTTACTTCTGCATGGTGCCTCCAGTTGGGAAAGGTGTGTCAAAGAAGAAAAAGCGGACTGTGCATTATCCAAACATTCCATCAGCTATACGCCCAGTACCCCACGGAGAAGGACTGCCAGTTCCTGATTCACCAGAATCAGTCTCACTTGAGTCCGACGAGGAAGAGGATGAAACTTCTGGTCCTGAACCATCAATGTCACAGGGTCCACATTTTCTCCCATCCTCCTCCTCTGAACCACACGTGAACTGAATGACCTTGTCAGGGATTTGGAACTACCCAAGAGTAAGGCAGAGCTGTTGGGCTCCAGACTACAGCAGTGGAATCTCCTGGCAGGTGATGTTAGGGTTTCCATGTTCCGTGACTGTCAAAAGGATCTTGTCCCATTCTTCTTCATGGAAGGTGATCTTGTAGCCTGCAACAACATCGATGGTGTGATGGCAGCCCTCAACATCGTTGACGATCCAGATGAGTGGAGACTGTTCATTGCTTCATCGAAGACGAGTCTTAAAGCTGTTTTACTGCATAATGGCAATGTTTTGCCATCAATTCCAGTTGGTCATGCAGTCCATATGAAGGAAACCTATGACAACATGAAACAACTTTTGAGGTGCATAAACTATGACCAACATCAGTGGCAGCTTTGTGGCGATTTGAAGGTTGTTGCTCTCTTGCTTGGTCTGCAGACTGGATACACAAAGTACTGCTGTTTTCTCTGCGAATGGGATAATCGTGCAAGAGATTCCCACTACATCAAGAAAGATTGGCCACTTCGACAGTCATTGGAGCCTGGGAGGAAAAGTGTTCAGCATCCACCACTTGTTGAATCAAGGAAGATTTTCTTACTACCCTTACACATCAAGCTGGGTCTGATGAAGAACTTTGTCAAGGCCATTGACAAAACACAATAAGCTTTCAAGTACCTCCGTGGAAAATTTCCAAGGTTAAGTGACGCTAAGATAAAGGAAGGTGTCTTTGTTGGTCCTCAGATTCGTGAACTTCTTCGAGATGATGCATTTGACTGTGCACTGCGTGGCAAGGAAAAGACTGCATGGAAAGCCTTCCAGTTAGTGGCAATAAATTTTCTCGGAAACAACAAGGCAGACAACTACAGGTTGTTGGTGGAAAACCTCCTCAAGGCATACAAAAGCCTTGGTTGCAACATGTCACTAAAGATATATTTTTTGCACTCTCATCTAGATTTTTTTCCACCGAACTGCGGAGCAGTGAGCGACGAGCGCGGCGAGCGATTTCACCGGGACATTGCAACAATGGAGAAACGCTATCAGGGCAAATGGAGCCCATCAATGCTTGCAGACTATTGCTGGACAGTGACAAGAGATGCTCCATTTAATGAATACAAGAGACAAGTCAAGAAGCGCCAAGTAGACACTGAATAGGACTAAACTACGTACATAATAGTTTTTTGCCTTTTGTTTCATAATAAATTTTATTTATATAACCCTTTTGCTGATATTTAAAGTGTTACATAAACAGGACAGGTGAAATATTATTATGTAAAGCAACCATAAACACATGAAAAGACCTAGGTTTACAATTTATGATTAAAACTCTACTATCTACACAATATACATAGACCTAAAATGTAAAAACTGAAATATCTTAGAAACAGTAGCCAATCAGTTGTTTTAATTGTCATATTTGAATTCAGCACATCAAAATACATAATAAATAGCACATTTTATCTCTGAAGCAGACGACTTCTCAAAAATTGTAGACCAGTGTTATCTGTGGTTGGAATTTTTCTCTATATCAATTTGCATCTTTCCAGTTTGAAACTCAGTTTATTTTCCTGCCCATGGACCTGATCCAGAAAGGTACAGAGGCTTCCTGACTTCCACTGATGTCAATTCAGATCAGCTGATACTAGGAATTGAGCATGTCTTGCATTTTACAGAATTGCTCAGCAACTTGCAGGATTAGGCCCCATAACAGTAACCTCTCTAGATGCCTTTGTATTGTTATTGTTCTCACTTAGGGTCATATACAAATATAATTAGTTAATGTGCTTTTCCCCCCACTCTGATCATAAAGAATGTTAAAAAAGACTAACACTAATCTTAGTAATTCAATGGCCCCAGGGACTTATGATATGGCCCCAGATTACTTATAATAACATAAGATGTCTTGATAGGTTATCAACTACCATTTAGATTGGCTGATCAGTTTTCTAGTATGTATTAAGATGTACTCTTAAGGAACAAACTTCTACAACTTTCCATGAGTCAGATCATGAGGGTGCTGAAACCAAACAAACATTATGATTCATCTAAAGCTAGTAGAAAAGATGTAACAGAAGAGCACTCTTAATAAAATAAAGGGAGAAAGTATCATTTTCTTTTCAAGAGAAGGGGTATTTTCACTGAAGTGACGGTACAGAGCAGAATGTTGGAGGTTACATGCCCAGGATTTATTAACGAAGGAAAGGATTTGTGTCTGTGTCATACATCTCTTTGAAAACGTACTCCTAAATCTTCCTTAGTCTAACTCATCCCATACCTGTAAATAACCACATTAAATTAAATTAAACTACTATCAGAAGTGACATTGTGACCTATTTACCTCTGCAAAAGATATATGGAGAGAGAGATCTATCTATCTATCTACCTACACACACACACAATCTCATCCAGCATATGGAAAACAAAAGCACTATATGAAATGAATACATATATATATATAATAAATATATGTATTCATTTCATATAGTGCTCTTGTTCTCCATACGCTGGATGAGATATGTTCTTTACCTAGAATTTAAGAGCAAACATTTATATCAAGTAATTTTTAAGAAAGAAAATTCTCTAAGCCTCTTTAATTACGGTGTTATGAAAGGAAGAATCTCCTTTTTATCGGTTATTGTTATGAATGTGTGGGAATCTAGCAGGAGTTCAAAAGTTCCAGCAAGACTTAAATGAAAGGAACTTTTATTCCCTTTCATCTCCTCACATATAGTAAATAAAAAAAAGGAAACTATTTCCCCCTGCAGTCCTTCATTTCAAACCCTGTACAGCATACCATTAGCTTTTAAGCACTGGAACTGTACCAGACACAGATGAAGACATGGTTAGCTTCTGTGCCAGGGACTATGTAAAAGACAGGAATAGATGAGACTAAAACTCACCAGCAGACCTAGATGATGGAAATAACTTACACCAGTGTGGTAGTGTTTTAAATTGGGATCCTGAATGTGCAACGTTCATGGCATAATGCCAATAAGGCTTAACATTTGTGGGCCTCATAGAAATGAGTTTTCAGAAACTGAACAACTCAGCTCAGAACACATTAGCCAACTGTTACCAAATATTTAATTCAGAGTTAAAAGTTAAATTTAAAAGAAATTCAAACGTATTAAGTTACTGAAATGTACTTCTAAAGCACCCAAACAACCCTAATTCTTCCCTCTAGAGATACCATGCAATAACCATGAAATTAGAAGTAGTGTATAGTTGTGTTTGCAGTTGCAGATTAGATGAAATTGAATTTTAAAGACAGACTTTTGTTCAGGTTTTTCATTGTGTTGTCATTCAAGACAGAGTTAAGGTTGTGTGTGTGTTTTTAACCGTGCATATAGTGTCAAGCAAGGCTGGTCAAAAATTTCCCCTCAAACCAAACAAATGTCAGTTTTTGACAAAACATTGACATTTTCTGTGGGGAAAAAACATTTCTGACCAGCTCAAGTACCAAACTTGTGATTGTGGGTTTAGAAAAAACAAACAAACAAACAAACAAACAACAAAACGTTTAGTGCCAGATTTACGAGATTACTCTGGCTGCTTTACGACACTTTGGATCAGAACAAAGCAACCAAAGCAAGTGGCTAGTTTTCCCCATTTCATGACCTCCACAGTTTTCTGTGCATATGCCAACCCTTACCTTCACTCTCGTTCCTGTCTGCAAATTGCCCTTCACCCTACCCCCAAGTTTGATTTGCCTATCCTCTCTGTTGAATATCTGTAGTTCTTGCTGAAGAAGAATGTTCTTCTACAAAGAATTCCACGAAGTACTGCCCTCTTTCAAACTTGCTGCCATCTCTATTGCTTTCAATAAGAGTTACGCTAAAGGCTAACAAGCAAAACTGCGCATCATCTCCTATTGTTCCCAGTAGGATTGAAGTCAATCTCCCCTCAGGATAGATGACAGCTCCTGGTAACAAAGATTAACATGATTATGTTGAGGTCCTGATTTTCCATCACCTGGCACCCTGTGCAGTCATTTACCCCTATGCAAAGTGGGTGTAAAATGCTATCAGAATATTAGCAGTTTACAGTCACTTTGCACAGGTGTAAATGGTTACCAAGGTGAAAAGCATTGAAGAATTAGGCCCAGAGCATGAACCCTGTTTCTTGCCTACTAATATAAAAATAATTACTGGAATTTACCAAGCTGCAAATGCCTTCAGCTCTGTACAAAGTTGATACTAATAGCAAATACCTAAAAACACTCAGAGCTCTAATCTCCCTTTGGTTTTTGTACGGGTCTTTGAGTGCAATGGAAGAAAAACTAGGTTCAGTAAACAAACAAATGTTCATCCACCATTCCAACTACAAGGCAGGTAGGTGAATGTCAGTCGCCTTCTCCTGTTGGGCTCATTGTCCGCTGCTCCCACTGTGCATGTATCTGTCTCAGTCATTGCACAATGCAGGAGCTGTCAAAGCAAGAGCTAGAGAGAGGCAGCCACCTGACCATGTGGCAGAATTAAACATGCACACCTATATTTATTCTCAGAGATAGGGTGGGAGATGAAGAACATGAGGAAAAGAGAAGGGTTAGACTCTGTAGGAAGAAAAAGGTGCCCCTGTGTGAAGAAAGAAAGAGACAGGGAACTGCAGAGAGTGCAGAGGCCAAGAGAGAAAGTGCTGGGAAGGAGTGGAGGAGAGGCAATAGGACACAGGAGATGAAAATGGAGGAATTAGGGGAAAGAATAAAAGTAAAATGGGAGGGAACATGGGGATAAATCTGAAATGGGTAACAGTGAGAGGAAAGAAGAAGCTGTTTTTTAAAGAAAAGGAAAGGGAGGGACATAAACACTGACCAGCATAAGAAAACATTAGACAATATGGAAGTTGAGGGAGAGAACATATATTTCCTGACTCTATTGCTCCAGGATGATCCCGCCCACCACACTGTGCTGTAAACATCTGGTGCTACTTTTTTGCTTGCTGGTTTTAAGTGTGCATTTGAAACTAATGCACACACCAGCTTTTTATGCATGCAAATCCCTGACTTCAAGGTGTGTTTTTTTAAATATAGGGGTGAATGGATACCTCAGAGCACATCATACATAATAGTGAGAATAACAGAAACCAAAGTGGACTCCAGTGGCCAGCATCTGTTATCACTATCAAAATATATTAGCCTATAAAATACAATATACCTGCAGCAATTAATTCAGGGAAGTCTGATGACCTGTGTTTTGCAGGAGGTCAGACTAAATGATCACAATGGTCCCTTCTGGCCTTCTAATCTGTGAACTATTATACCTTACATGTCTCTAGCAGCTTTCACCAGAGGATCTTAAGACACTTTAAACACGTTAACAAATTAAGCCCCAGAACTCCGCTGTGATGTAGTGTTACCTCAATTTTACATATGAGGATAGCGAGGAACACAGGCATTAGATGATGTACCCAAGGTGTCTCTGGAAGTCTGTAGCAAAGCATGGAATGGAATCCAGCCTTCTTTTTTCCCCTCAGACCTTTGCTTTGACCATTAGATAATGGTTGCTTTCAAAAACTTGGATTTTTTTTTACAAATAGCCTCAATAAAGTTTTAAATTGTTTTATGTTTTAAGAGAGATGTCCTTTAACAGTCTATGTCCTTGTCAATGAAAATATATAGTAGCATCACATGGATCTCTGGACACAGACAGGATAAAAGCATCACTACTGTATGGTTTTCTATATGTATATATAGATACACCTCATGATGGCAATTATAGGGAGGGCATTTCCTGGCGGTTAATAACTAGGCTTGATTAAACTTCTGGATCTTCTTCTTAGGCTCTCAGCTCCTCCTGCTGATCATTAACTGCCAGGAAATGTGTTTTCCACTGGCCATTTTGATTACATAGGCCTCTAGCAGTTAATCTCTGGATACATAATAAGAAAGGAATGTTCATTACACTGTATATTTCTTTTCAAAAATATGAAAAAAATTGATAAATTTTAGGGGTTAGGTTATTTGAAAACACATTATAACAACATTGTGTCATTTACTTCAGGACTTTATATAAGATGAGGTAAAAATTCATACCCAAATACTTCTTTCCCCTTAAACATTAAAAAAAATATTTCCTAAATAGAAATCTAGCATCGCTTGCCTGGCACCCCACCTAACAAATGCAGATAAGGAAGTAGGTTTAATTTCATTTTTTCTTTACAGATTGTGCTGCTGAACCTGTTGATATGTGTAGTAGTTTTCTACACTGTGTACTATGTGGTCCTAAGCATTTGTTTCACAGCATTTAGGTAAGAATTTCTAGCATTCATAATTAATGTGATTGAACATAAATGGGGCATTTATGATTTACAACCTGGTGGAGCAAAGGAGGGGGAGAAGTCTAGAATATGACCTCAGTTATATTGTAGGCACAGTTTTCAGCATCAGACACGCTAGAGTGCCTGAACTTCCATTTAGATCAACAAATTAGCACTTGGACAGATAAAAATATTTTTAGTTGCCAGTTTGGCTCACACTTTATTTTTGATCAAACCAGTTGACATACATATACTAACCGAAAACCTGAACACCAGGGAAAGATAACATTTTTTTCAAAAAAGATTTTTGTGGCTGACAGAAAGACTAGCTGTATTGCTTTAGAAAGTCATTAAGAGCACTTGGGATGTCAAATTGATATTAAATAAGAGTATAGACACAGTGTGTGAAGGCAAGCCCACGTCACACACTGGCAGCAAACCACAGACACTTGTGAACTCCTCTATTCCAGATTACTCGATTTGTAATCTTGTTTAAAAGAGCTCATAGAGTAAACTACATTATATAATGTAACTAACACATTAATTGTGATAGCATATGCAAATGATTAACTTTTTTTTTTTAAATCTCCACAGGTTGGAAATGTTGGACGGTTTGGCACCTTTTGATTTTAAGATAAAACCCTCATGGATTAACCCAAATTACATAGGTACCTTGATTTTGTTTCTTAGTTTTTGCAGAACTAAGAAAATAAACACTTTGTAGACATAAACCCAAATTCTCCCCCACCCCCATGCATATGTACAAAGTATTTTTAAAACATTCTAATAATGCCTCTCCACTTAGCTTCAATATTTTTAATGATGTTCTAATTGTATTGAATTTTAAGTGTTTGCTCATTTTCCCCATAACTCTTCCACAGGGTCACTTTATAAATTAACATATTTCTTGTCCTCTCAGTAACCCATAGCCTTTCCCATGCTCTCTCTTCCAAATTTGCATCTCTCAATTGAAACCAATTGTTCTACCATGAAGAAGACATTTCATTTTCATTATAAAACTATTAATTATTCTGTGTAAGGTTACTGAATCTAATCTCTACTATAGTAAAGCTTCCTATTATCCATATTCGAACCAGCTTCCAATAGGGCCTCATAAATAATAAGCGAAATTCTTAAGTCACATAAACCTCTTATTGACATCAATGGCAATTTTGCCAGTGCAAAGAGTCAATACAAAGTAAGATAAGACTTCAGGATTTGGCCCAGTGGCAGTTCAGTGTACTAATGGAGAATAAAGTATAGTTTGAGCGAATACAAATCACTATACATATTTGTCCAAGATCTTAAAAAATGTGACCCTTTCCAAAGCTATTACTGTTTCTCTGTAGGGGAAAAAAGAAGCATTTACATAAATTAAGCTTCATCAGGTTTGGAATTTGTTGCAAAGAAAAACCATGTCAGCTGGAATTAGAGCTGTTCAAATGTAAATTGTTTAGATCATAATCTTAAACACTTACAGGAATAGAAAGTGCAGGGATGCTTGTTCAGTGCCATTATTGATTTGATTTTAGATGTAAAAAACAGAACATTTCAATTAGATTAGCAGAAAAATGGGTTACTAGAAAAAATATAGATCCTACACAGTGTGAACTAGTGTACATTTGCACAATGCCAATGTAAATACTGAATCTCAACATAATTGATAGGATTTGTATTTAAATTATAACATTATAGTTTGTTACATGCCTTCACGTGCAGGGTGTTAAACAAGATATAATGAAAATATATTAACCATTTGTGCAATATAGTCTACCAGCCTGGACCCATTTTGGGTACATTGGGGTAAACCAGGAGCTAGAAAAATTTCATTGCTACCATAGTAGGCACATATGTGGTGGTCATCACAAGAGTGGATGTAGATGCCAGAAGTAGTGTGTTTTTTCTATATCACATAACGTCTAAAGTAAATGTTATCAGCCATCCAATCTGAAAAAAATCAATACAATCACAAAAGGGGCCATAACTCAAATAAACTGTTTAATTTTGACCAAAATTAGCAGTAGGCTTCTAAATACAATTGATAATGTAATGATGTACTCAAAATAGTACTATTTTGGAAAGCTTGGGAAATATTAAACCCCAGGCAATATATTTTATGCATTTTCCCATACTTTTTGTCTTCGGTTAAAGCAAAAGTCTGCAGTCACGACAGTATGGGCTTATTTATACCATGTACTACATCAAAATATTTGTCATTATTTGTAGAATGGAATGATTTGAGAAAAGTTTTTCTATGTGCTATTTTTATGAAGTTATGCAAATAATAATACCCTTACCCCAATTATAAAAACCTATTTTTGATATCTGCTCAGCCAGAGACATAAGCAGAAAGCACACCTGGTATAATTGTAACGATCACTGAATACAATGGCAATTCACGTAAGGGCATAGAATGTCTTGTGTGAATATCGTGTGAATAACAAAAGTATAACCAGGTACTCTTATGTAACCCCTATGTGTAACTATGAGCTGCTGAATGTGTAATGCAACACTGCTTCAAGCTATATTTACCCACAGAATAGTCACAGTACTTTGCAGATTGTTGAAACATTTCTACTCCCCCTCAGACTCTGCATCTGATGTGTTCAGTACTCTGTTGCCACACTTGTCACTTTCAGAGTTGCATATATTGGACCTCACTAAACCCTCCTTGTGGCATTTGCATCTCCCTGTTGCACAGGTACTCTCACAGCTGTGCTGCACAAAGGTGAGGATGGCTTCTAAAGCAGGTGGCAGTACCATTATTTTAGGAACAAGATGCCCAATGCTATCTATCATTTATCTGTTGCTGACAGGGGACACTTGAAGATACGAATTGTTTGCATGACTACATATATGACTGATAATTTGCACATTTCAGGTGGTGCCTGAAGGAGTCCATTGCTGATAGTAGTTTCTCACTTGTTTTGTTCTTCTTAGCAAACAATTTATAGCACACGTTATCCGAAGATGCTTGCTTCTTACCACAGTACAATCAAGATACCAGTGAGACATAGGCTGCGTCTGTCTCTTCCTCTAGCTGAGATGCACTGCTCCCAAGATGTTTCAGACCCTCCTTTAGCTCTATACTCAGCTGCTGTCTTCAGACATCTCTTTCCCCCCTGACACCGAAAACTGAAGTAGAGTCACATTCACTGAAAGCATGAATATTTGGCAGAATAAGACTGCCAAAGTCTCTTCCCAGCTCCATAGTCATTCTATGCATGAAAATGAATCTCTTCTTTTGGCCAACACCAGTTTTGAAATAGAATTAATCTATCCCAAGAATAGATGGGTATGTAGATGCAACATCAGTGTCCAAGCTCCGCATTAGCACCCTGTTTAATCCAAGTATTTGCTTTGCATGAGCAACATACAAAAATAGCATGAATATGCTTCCTTGTCTTCTGCCTCGAATTTTGGTATTGCAGAGTGGGTGCCAGGTGCTACTTTCACTGCTTATGCAATGATGTGAAACCCACCAGCAAAATACACTTCATGACCAGGTGGAAATCTCTGGTCATGCTTCACAATCCAGTTCCCTGGAGGAGAAAGTTTGCAATGTTTGATTTGTTCTGTGGATTTGATATCATCTTCAAGTTTTGCTTTGGTAGTGGTGTTAACACAGTGGGGTTCTGAACTTCTTGCATTTGGACATTCCCTCTGCAGGTTCTCACCAGATTTGATTGATTCTTCATTTGCATAAAATTGTCACCAACAACAGCAGTGTATTGACATTTTAGTCCAAGGATAATATTTAACACCTGATCAGACAGCTCCCCAAAAGTTTTTCACTTGGCAGTATCAGTGCACACCATCTGCAGCAGCATCATACCATGTATAATAGCTAATGTTGGCTCATCAGATGCGGATAGCTCAAACATTGATTGCCAGCGTGTTGCTCTTTTGGGTCTTTCATAGCGATCTGTTCAAGCTAAAGATGGAAATGGGACAGGTGCCAGCTCATACTTCATCAAACCCTGGATATCAGCATCTCTGGACTGGGCAATAACTGTCAGCTTGCTGAATATCTGACAACCAATTGCTTGTGCTTCTTTTGTTCAATTGTTTTGTTGAGATTACCAAATGATTTGAGATGATGCCTTTTTATGGGATCAAAGAGATCTATCTCATCCCTTTGCAGCCTACTGGTTACAAACTGCTTCACTTCTTGTGTGCCAGTCTCTCTTATCATGCACAAACTTTCTGCGATTTCAGGTGGGGTGCACAGCAGACATTGTACTTGCAATACTCACAAGTGGCTATCTGTTGTCTGGCCTTGTTTCAGGTTCAGTGCTAAAAGAATTTGTCATTCTTTCAGTCACATTTTTTATATCTCGGACAGCAGAGTCATCTGTAGTCAAGCACTTTGTGGTAGCTTCTTTGTGGAGATCTGTTGCTGAAGGCTGCATGCCACGCATCTGTTGTTTCCTAGCTGTTATAGCTGCCGTAAAATGCACAGTCAGGTAATACTTGGTCAGAGCCTTCTCCTTTGTGCAAAGATGCTGATGCTTCCCACAGTCCTTGTTGAGACCTTGCTTGATAGCCATGTTGTGCCGTACACCACTGAAAGGTCTGGCAGTCCAGTATACTGCTCCCCATCTATCAAGTAGGGCATGAGATATATCTGGCTTCTCCTCCTCCAGGAGTCTGACTCTACTACATTTCCACCACCTCATCTATCATAAACCACATGACCACACTGGAACATGGTACAAACAAGCTCATACTGTCATGAGATACAGACAAAAAGGCAAAAAAGTATGGGAAAATACATACAAGATATAATCTGGGGTGAAATATTTCCCCAAATTTCCAAAACTGTACTGTTTTGAGGACATGGTTGCATTATCAATTGTATTTAAAAGCTTTCTGCCAATTTGGGTAAAAAAAATAGACTATTTTAACTCTGAGCTATTTTTTCAGATTCCGATAATGTTCAAACATTACGTGATATAGAAAAACGACACCATTGACCACTATATATGTGCCTAACGTGGTAGCAATGCAATTTGTCTAGCTGGTGGGTACCTTAACTCACTAATAAGATCCCTTTTAAAATCTGACTGGGAGATTAATGGTTTAGTGCACTAGTCTCTTTTCTGTTTGGAATAGGATGACCAGACAGCAAGTGTGAAAAATCGGGACGGGAGGTGGGGGGATAATAGGACCCTATATAAGACAAAGCCCCAAATATCGGGACTGTCCCTATAAAATTGGGACATCTGGTCACCCTAGTTTGGAAAGCATTTATCTGTTAGCAGAACAGTGTGAAACAAAAACTATAACAATAGCTGCTGAAGGTCTGTTGACACAGAGATAGAGAAGATTCAAGTGTAGGACTGAGGTCACAAATGAATGCGATCTTGCTCATCTTATAGCGGGCCTCACTTGTGCACATTACAAAACCAAGTTGTGACCAAAGAAAAGAGAAGCCCGAAGCTGAAAATGGAGATTAGACGTCAAGATTGAGGTGTTGGGAAGCTTATACAGCACCTCCCTGCACTACACCTGGCTCAAATTAGTTACCCATTTTCATGAGCACTAAAATGACTAGTAAAATTTAAAGGGACACAATCAACTTGAAGTCTAGTCAATTAAAGAAAAAAGAGCTAAAAAGAGCTTCGGGTACTCCATTCACACAAGTGTTTCTGTCATTTTTTGGGTATGTGGTTTTACAATCACCTTTTCCTGATTTTTAATTTTTTTCTCTCGCCCACATTGGTGTGTGAAAGATCTGCAAAAACAACAGTGGAAATTAAAAAAATTATTATATAAGGGAAAGAATGAAACTGACAATATACAAATTAAACTGAAGAAACAAAAATATTTTTCTCTACTCTCTTTTTGTCGTAGTAACCTTAACTGTTACTTGCAGTAACGGTAGGATAAACATTTGAAGTATGATTTTTTTAAGTTGACCATGTCCCTTAAAAAGAAAAAGAATGTATTATATTTTGAAAGAACCCTACCATCTACAAAGTAGCTGTTATGGCCCATTCTGTGGGGCCCTGTCTTGCAAACATTTATGCATATGAGTAGTCCCATTGACTTCAGTGGCACTAGTCACATACTTAATATTAAGTACATGCATAAGGATATGCAGGATCAGGGCCTTAAATTACTTTCAGATTAAATACTGGCTCTTTAAAAACATGTTTCATTTTCCTAACTGGTTTTGCTGTAGAACGGTTACATTTATAAAATCCATAATAGTGACTTCTTAAAAGACAGCTTTATTTTTATTTTATGGACAGTTAGGATACTAAGGAATATGTCTGTCCATTCAGTTCCTACTTAGTGATGTCTTCCTGTCGATCTAGCACATAACTGTGCTCATCTGCAGCAGACACTATCATATACAAAGTTGTGGTTTAAAAAACAAACAAACCCAACATTACTAGTTTTCAATATAGACAATAGTTCTGTGCCATTTTAGCATAAAAACAAAGGCACATTCAAGTTATAAAACCAAATTATAAATTAAAACCAGTGGACTGTACTTCATTTTTTGTTGTTGGGTAACTGAAAAATAGCCAGAATGTTTTCTGCCTGCCCCCGCTTGCCCCCTCCCTCCAAAAGAAACTTTGTAACAGAGATTTTTGATTAGTAATGAAATATAGACCCATTCTCTTCTAGGTCATTGCTTCATATTTAGACTGGGAACCTATGGTCCTGTAGCAAAGCAACGACTCACCGGCGCAGCGCCTCCTGCTGGTTGTCTGGGAATTAGCTCTTTCCAGCCTCAGAGCACCCTCTGCTGGCCAGGTGTCTCGCGTGCCGTTGGGCCCGTATCCCTCCAGGACCCCAGTGCCCTTTACCTTGGGGTTCTGCCCCAGCAGTATCCCCACTCTCTGGGTCTCCCCTCCCTGGGGAACCCCCAACCCTCTAAACCCACCTTGCCTCAGTGGCTACTGCCAGTCATCATCTAGGCTTTGCTCACTGGGGCAGACTGCAGTTTGTAATGGCCACTCATCATTGGCCAGGAGGTTGGACCAGCTGCCTCCGCCTAATCCCAGGCTACATCCCTGCAGGCTCCAGTACCTGTTTAGGCCTTAACTAAGGCCACAGCCTGGGGAGTTGTCAGGCTGGAGCTTCCAAGCTCCTCTTGCCCTTTTCCAGCACTGTCCAGTACCCTGCCCCCAGGCAACTAGGCCCATCTCCCTCCAAGGCCAGAGCGAGACTCCCTTGCCTTCTGGCCCTGCAGCTCTTTTATAGGGCCCAGTCTGGCCCTGATTGGCTGCCTCCCAGCCTTTTCCTAGCTACAGCCCTCTCCAGGGCTGCTTTTAATCCCTGTTCTGTGGGAGTGGAGCAGTTGCCCCACTACAGTCCCCTCCACTGCACTGCACGGGGAGGAAAGTAAAAACCTAACATATAGGATAACCTGACACTATTCCTGTCCCTCCTCATTATAGCGGCTATTGTTTCCACTAAGGAGCCACTGGGTGATTGTACCATTGGTTTTTAAGAACTACCATTGGCTTCAGTGGGGATCTTGCATTACAAACTGATGGCACAATATGGCCCATGTTGTTCCACACAGGGGAGTGGGGATATAGCTTAGCCATTAAGGGAAAGAACTTGTTGATCAGCTGCATATTTTTCACACCCCTGACTGAGGTAGTTAAACTGACCTAATTTTTTAGTGTAGACCAGGCCACGGGTTAACTTCAGAAATCAGAACTTCCTATTGCCATTAGTTACAAGGATGGGAACCACCCTTCCAAAACTCTGCTTGGAGTAAATTCCCTGTTTTCCTTTATAGTTCTCCTGGTTTCACTGGAGATAACCTACTTTATTTGTGGACTGCTGTTTGTCCTGATTGTGGAAGAATGGGTATGGGATTATGCTATAACAGTTAGTGCTATTCATATTATCATAACTGCAGCTGGTAAGTGAGCATGTTATTAAATATATGTGCAGTACAGAAAATTGAATAGAGCTAGTCAAATACTATCGATCTAATTTTTTTATTGGACTAATTTTGCCTTTTTTCTTCAAGTTTCTCCCTCAAATTTTCATCTTTCTTGCATTCAAGCGCCACATGTAGATAAGTTACTGCCATTTAAAAATCTTATTACATTTTTGTTGCAACAACTTCCAAATGTTAAATTATCTTGCAGTGTATTTAGAGGTTGTATTGGCAACAGGGCAGCCTGTCTGCAGTTTCAGCTTGGAGGGTGTGCACTGCTATAAAACCAAAGAAGTAATATTGCCCTAAATGCCCTGTCTCTTTAAGGCTCAAACATAAATACCCCTGCCATAGTTCAATGTAATACTGAAGCTTGCCTCAGCCAAGTCCAACACAAAAGGTCTAAGTTGGGGCTCATTTCAGCTAAGTCCCAACAACGAAAACAAAGTCTACGATCTGCTCCAGCATCCTCACTTGTCACTTTTTCCTCTGAGGAAAGAGCTGCATTCTGCAAATGAGATTCATCAGCAATTCTTGCTGGGAACACCTGCTGATCTACCCATGCTGGTTAGCAGGGATGGGTGATTGGGAGAGATGTTTAACCCCATCCTTGCCAGAGCCAACATGGGGTCTCTTGATCCCATCACAATGCTTTTTTAAGGGATTCGCCTATCCATTCTATTATATTTATCCTAGAAATTAGAAATAGGAAAGAAGTATTAGATCACCTATCCCTCCCAATGCACAATGGTTCCGGTTATTATTTGTGTGCTTTGTCCAGTTTGGTTTTAAATATCCCAGGGGATGGGACTTCACCATTTCCCATGAGAAATTGTTCTAGAGATCAATAGACTTCACTATTAGGATCAATTTCCTGATACAGACTAAAAACCTTGATCCTGAAATGAGTTCCACTTGGAATACCTCCTTGCAGGATCAGGGTATAATATTTCCTTTACTGGATTTCATCCCATCACTGCAGTTTATATCCCTGTTAATCCTGCTAAATAATTTCTCCTTCCTTAGAAACAATCATTTTAAAGGAAAATTACAATAACTCTGTACCATATCGGAGTTACCAAGGAGGATGGTTTCCATGGTTATCTTATGTATCTTATTCAGATCTTCTTTAAGAAAATAAAACAAAATAATTAGATTATTATTATTTATTTGTGCTGCAGAAACATAGGTGCTAAAGGAACTGTTACTGCAAAAACTGTTACTGCTGAGTGATTTTAGATGCCTACAGAGTTTTGAGGCTGCTGAGTGGGGATTTTGTGAATCCTGATGGGGCTGGATTCTGGGATTTAAGCACCTAAAGTGGCAGTTACGCACCTAAATCCTTTTGTGAATTGAGCTGTAGGTGTTGCAACATTTACATCTCATTTGTGAATCTAGCTAATGTTGCTTTGGGGCTCTGTGAGATCAGCATCCACCGATGTGCTAGGTATTGTACAAACATATAACGAAAGAGAGACAGTCTCTGCCTCAGAGTTTACATTTTAAGCCCTCAATCCTGCAAATAATTACACCTGTATTTAACTTTCAATGGGACAGCTCACAGTAGTAAAGTTAGTCAAGTGGGCAGGTGTTTGCAGGATCTGAGCTTACATTTCATTAGACTTTACAATGTTAGTAACTGTATCTACATTTATATTTTTATTTTAGAGACTCAGCTTTTCTTCGTGTGAGAAACTACCCTAAAATAATTTATGATGTAATGTTTTTCATTTTACAGTTATGTCTGAATTCCCTCTGATGTTGCACTGGTGGATGGCTTTAGGTACAGGTCAATTATTTAACTTTGAAATAATCACAGACTGTGTAGATTCATAGTATTTGTAGTTATGAATGGAGTTGGGTGAAATTTTTTGATTAAAACCTGTAGATTTAATGTAGATTCAATGACACAGAAACACTTAGTCAAAAAAAAAAAAAAAAAAAAAACCTCCTGTCAAAATTAAACATTTTAATTTTTTCTAATGACTTTCCATTTGGAAAGTTCCTTTAGATTTTTTAAAATGAAAAATGTTTAAAAACACTCAATCTAAATTAAACTTTTTTTTACTTTTTGATTCACTGAAAATGTTGAAACATCCATTATTCATCCAGTTCCAGTTATGAGATTTCCCTCTCTATCAAATGTATGGTATGATATGTGATGGTGGACACCCCCATCCCAATCAGAAGAAGGCTAATGAAATCCTCTGGGCTCAACCACTACCAAATAGGCCCTTCTGCAGGGTCTGCTCCAGCTAGAGGAAGCAAGCTTAAGAAGCAGCTTGTCACAGGAGGGTATGGTAAGTGGTAACTAGGAGGAAAAAGCTGCCGTGCTTCTGAAATAGCTGACTCTTGCTATAGCTCATAGCAGAGAGGGAAAGAGCTGACAAACCTCCCCCACTTACAAAGACTTACCAGACCAGGACAAGCTGATGACTGTGGGGCAGGGGTTGAAGATAAAACCTGACTCGGAGTCCAGCTGTGCCAGGCTGCCATATATAAATAAACCAGAGCTTTTTTAGGAAACTCAGAGACTGAATGTACCCTTATGTGGGAGACCCCCACAGTGGAGAACTCAGAAAGGCTGGAGTAAATTTCTCAAGTAGCAAAAGGACTTTGGAAGGGAGAAGAGACCCTGAACCTGTCTGTGTGTGACCTCATGCACAGCCTAACAGGTTTAAACAAACAAGAAAGATGGTAACATGTGCTCCAAATAGTTGATACTATTTTTAAAAAGGACTCAGTCAAGTAGTTCTGACCTAACATTTGTCAAGCCTTAAAATTTATATTCTAGGGCCAAATCCTGCTCACTTTATGTACATTAATAAGTCACATTTACAGCTCTATTGGACTGTAGCAAACAGTATGAAGTCATCAGGACTGCAACTGTAAGGTGAGCCTGATTCAGGTCCTGATTTATCCTGTTTCCATTGAAGTGAATGGCAAAACTCCCACTGATTTCAGTGTAAGATTAGGGATCCCTGCCCTCTACATGGGAATCCATTACTTTGAGATTTAGAAAAATTGTGGAAGCCAGTTCTTCAGGAGCAGTTAAGAATGCCAAGCTGTGCTGAAACCCTCAGTGACAGCAGTGCGCAGACAAAATCCTGCAACTTGTTCTGCATAGACACCAGTGACCATACAGAGTCAGTTGAGGGATCAGGCAAAAAAGATAAGAATAAAAGGTCTCATTATTAGAAATGAAAGAGAAAAATCAATGTTGTTTTCAAAATGAAAAAACAAAGTCATTGGCATGAGGAGTTTCACTTTCTTCTTTGTAATACAAGAGAACTGTGTGAGTAACAAAAACTACTCTCTTTAAATACGGTTGCTTATAAAAATAGGATCAGTTTAATTATTCTTGTAAATTTTATATGCCAATATTAATACAGAATATTCTTACCTTTCCTTTCAGGATCTGGCTTAATTTTGATGATTTGTGGAGGACAGGTTTTAGCATACTGCTTGTTCAAGGACAACTTCATTTACCCAGTCCTGGATGATTTTTGAAAAGCAAAAAATAGGCATTTGTATCTGAGTCTATATTATTTCTATTATCTAATTTACATTACTAACAAAGACTATTAGTCCAATATTTAGCCTACTGTACCATTTATTTCTTACATCTGTTTACAAACTCCATGCAATTACTTTTAGCTGTTTGTGAGGGCATTTTCCCCTAAGCAAACATTTAAATATGCTCCCATTTTCCTAAAAACAAACCAACCAAAAAGTGAGAAAGAGATCAATGCCGGCAGCACAGTACTTGTGTACAACCCTACAGCAAAGCAGTGTGCATGCAAGGAAGAGAGGAAAAAAACTGGTAAGCAAAGAGACATCAGTTTCAAGCTTCCAGAGTTTTTTTGTAAATTGTGAAATAAAATTTCTTTTATGAAGTGTCAGTATATCTTGGGCCGGAGTCTGCCTCTCAATTAAGGCTTCTTTGTGCCATTTCAGTGGTACAAAGAAATTTCAAAACCATCTTCACATGGGTCTCCTTCACACAGAGGAATCCCTGAATAGCATAGGGCTAGTTTAGCCAGCTCTATACCACCACATCTTGCAGTCCTCTTGCAGGAGGTATATAAGACTAAAAGGGACATAACCAGTGAGCAACAACCTCCAGCTGATCCCTGGCTTCCAAAGCAATGCATGGAGAAGGGAGGCATAGAGAGTGGAATGTATGATAGAGCAGCCCTAAGGGTGCTCTAACTTGCACTGCTGATCCACTAAATGTTTGGTGGTGCTAGAATGGGGAAAGGCAAGGGTAGCTTACAGTCACTTTTGCACCCATCCCTTCTCACTCCCTGAGTTGTGCCAGGTGCATGACCAATCCCTATGATCTAGCCTGTAGATTGTAATTATTTTAAAAACCACAATAATGCCTTGACATGAATCTTCATCTATTTACATATAATAGGCTTGATCCTACAGTTCATGCTAAGCACGACTCCCAGTGAGCCAAATTCATCTTACATGCAACTCCAGTGACTTGAGTAGAGATACAGCAGGACTGAATTTGGCTTGAGTTTTGCCTAAGTAAGGGTAGCAAGACTAGACCATTGTAAATGCTCACATTTGCTTTAAGCAGAAGTTCTCAAACTGGGGGATGCCCCCTTGGGGGGCATGGAATGTAATCTGGGGGGCATGAGATGCTTAAGGGGAAAAAAAAATGTACTGCACACATTTTACCCACAGCACTGAATGGCTAGCATAGCTGATTCCTCCAGACATATCAGGTTCTCAGATGGCGCTGTACATTTTCACAGATTTTGGTTAGGCTTGCATAGCATTATACAAAGTCATTGCCATCTGTACACTAATCCGTTTGCTGTGACATGGTGTGAACATTTAATTGTAAGGATTGACCACAATCACAGTTTTGCTTTTGCTCTTATTACAATGGATCATTGGCTCTGTTTGACTCAATGCCTTGCTGTTTTTAATATTTAGGGAGAGTTGCATTTTGATTTTTTTTATTGTATATGTACTTGTATGGCGGGGGCGGGGTGTAAACTACAGACACAAAGAAGGGGGGGCGCGATCAAATAAGTTTGCGAACCACTGCTTTAGAGTACTAAACCTTGTATTTCGTACGAGTGTGCACATGGTAAAGGGGAATTCTGGAGGACTCCCCAAACAAGGTGTATTTAGCTTTTATGAATGACACACAAGTATATTTAGAGGCAAATCATATCTCAAAGTTCATACTATTATATGCTATAACAAACAAAACAAATATAGGACGACAGCAAACGAATGCCTATTAGGGGCCTGATCCAGTCTGAATGGGGGTCTTTCTATAGACTTCAGTGAGATTTGGATTGAACCCCAGAACATTTTTAGAATGCCACATCTATATAAATATTAGGGTCCAAGTAACTACGACCGATGTTGTATTTATGGAAGGTTTTTGCATTATTTGTTCCAGTTTAAAGCTGTATTAATACTTGGACAGGGAAGAAATACAATTTAATATAAAATAATATATCTGCCCTGGCTTTACCCTTGTCTGTACACAGTCTGTGTGTGGGCAGTGGAGCTATGTGGCACAGTGTATTAGTGGATTAGGATACAAATTAATCCATGAGTGGAACAAGTTTCTATTTTTAAACTGGCAGGCTTTTATTGTAAGAGTGCAACCCAGCTGCAGCTTTCAATAGGTTGTGCAAATTTTGTTTTCTATTTAAAACATCAAATCAAATCAGCAGCAAGAAACATTGCTGGTTTAAAGTGAAAAGTGCCCAGCCACAGGATTTCCCTAATGTGCGTACAACCAGACCAGTGCTAAGGAAAGGATCAGATCAGAAGATCCATAAAGGATTAAAAACTGTAGCTCTACTATTGAAAACCATTACAGTCTGCAGTATTTCAAAAAGAGTGAGCAGTATGAAAAGCCATCATTATTTCTGCTATTTCATCTTGCTGCTCACGTATACATTATTTTTCATCACCAAAAATTATTAAACTGGTTAAAGCATATGGGTATGCATTACTTAATAATAATGCTTAAGCTGCAGTATTTAATAGATTGCAATTCAGATAAAATGCTAATAATTTATGTGTGTGAGGTGGCAATGTTAAATGATGACATTCTGCCAATCTTTGCTACTTCTGTTCCCACTTCCACAGTCACCCCAGAAGCACTAACAGCAGAGCTACTAGAACAATAGAGAAAACTGTTCTAAGAGTATCGCCAAGGGCACAATTTGGCTGGAAGAACTTTCATTACGGGTGGTGAATAAGAGTGAGCCCATCTCCATTCTGAGATCCCAAATTGAGTTTGCAGGAAAGGAAGTTCAAAGTTGTAAACTGAGCACATTTGGCATGGAAATCAATGAGATTAAACACGGAGCCTCACAATGCCAGGCTAACAGAATCACTTTTAAGAGTAGAACTGACCTTAAAGATTTCTAAGGGAATTCCATCACCTTCCACACAGTCCAGCTACCCACTGAGTGGGATCACACCTTTCCCCAATTCAGGGACCCACCCTTCCAATGGCTGTGTTCACTTTCTCTTCATGTGCTATAGTGGCCTATCTATGAAGAAGAAAGTAAAGAAAATGTTATATTTGGACAGTTATTTTACTGTCTTTGAATGGAGATTGTTTATAACTCTGAAATGTTCAAAACTCTGAACAAAATATTATGGTTATTCTTTCAAAAGTTTACAACTGAACAGTGACTTAATATAGCTTTGAAATTTTACTATGCAGAAGAAAAATGCTGATTTTAACCATTTTTATTTGAATGAAAAGCACAGAAAGTTTCCATACCTTGTCAAATATATTTTTAAAAAGATTCCCGTTACTTTTTTAAATAGTTTACATTTAACATAGTACTGTACTGTATTTACTTTTTAATTTTTTTTTCTCTGCTGGTGCCTGATTGTATACTTCCAGTTCCAAAGGAGATGTGTGGTTGACAGGTCAGTTTGTAACTCAGGTGTTAGTAACTCTGAGGTTCTACTGTAACTCTAAACTATATTACACTTCAAAAAGTAAAAGCAAGCAGTTAATTCTGGTCTTGGTTCTAACCAACCAATCAGTAAAATAACATGCCACAGAATATAAACAATGAGATAAAGTATTTGATTTGGAATGTACTTGAGAAAATATCTAGACAATGTTTAAACTCATAGCTGTAAAGAACTAGTTATTCAATAGTCAACCTGCATATCTCTGTCATATGCTAGATCATCAAATATCACTGTAGCTCTATATTTTGGACTGCAGCAATGAGTCCAAATTTAAAAAAGCTAATCAGTGCCAATTTATCTGCAGTAACATCAATCTGTCTTCATAATGCATGCATGAAACAATGAATCAAATACTGTATCAGAGTATCTGTAAAACAGTATGAATTGTACCAGATAATCAGCAATTAGTGGATAAGGCACTTCATGGAGTTTGCAGTCTCCTAAGCAGGCAATTCCTGTAGAAGACCATATGGCCCACAGAATCTGATCTAGAAATAACAATGTTGACCAAGCAAAGTTTATAAATGGAGAAAAGATGGTGATACATTATGCATATTATATACCTTAATCCAATGTGCATATAGTTACACCATAACATTAGATCCTTATTAATCTTTATATATACTTAGGACTTTATCCTGATACTTTATAGCTTCCAAAATGTGACTTAATTGATATGTTTATTTCTTGGCTTAAGGCCCTATGCAATGACCCATCTGCTCAGGTAATGACTAATGCTTTAATCTCTCCATTTTGTCAGGTAATCACCGCCCCAGACAGTGTGCACTCTCTCATTAGGTGTCATAGAGGATAAGAGTCTTAACAATGACAGTAAAATTTGATGATGCAATTAATATATTGGTTACTGGCTTTAAACCTTTCAGTGCTAGATTGTGCCTTTAAAGGCATAGCCCTGAGTGGTGCAGAGTCACACTGTCCCAGGGGGACCAAGGGAGGGATTGGACTTTTTGAGGAGCATGCAAGAGGAGGAGTGTCCCTCACTGCCACGCACCTACCCAAAGGCTAGTCACAACAATCTAACCCTAGTTTTCCATATGGATCAGGGAAATATATTCTTAAATTAACTAATTTGCCATCCTCTTTCAAAAAGTCTTGGAGACAAAAGGTCTGGTTCTGCTCCCATTGGCTATGTCTGTGCTGCAGCTGGGAGGTGTGATTCCCAGCGTGGGGAGACATACGTGGGCTAACTCAGCTTGAGGTAGTTCACTAAAAATAGCAGTGTAGACAGTATGGCACTGGCAGGGCGAGCCACCTGAATTTGGACCCTGGAAATCAGGCCGGCTTGGACTCAGGTGGTTAGCCTGAGCCACCACCAGTGCCACAACATCCACAATGCTATTTTTAGCATGCTAGCTGGAGCAAATCTGTCTATCCGCACTGGGAATCACACCTCCCCGCTGCTATGTACTCATAAGCATTGAGGCCAATGGCAAAGCTCCCATTAACTCCAACAGGAGGACAATATACAAGGTTAGTTTATATCTCTTTTCTTCTGTTAGTTATTCCATGGTCAGTCTTTTAGAAGCAATTATATGTCATTTAAATAAAACATGTATGTGAGGAAAAAGACAAAGTAACATCTTCCCCATTTCATATCAAGGTCTATAGTTATCCCTGAATCAAAATTACATCTAAATTGGAAGATCTATATCAAATCTCTCTGTATATAGATTTTAATATATATAGAATATTCGATTTGATCCACTTTCAAGATCCCTAAGAAATGTGGGCTCCGACACAGAAATACTTTTAAATAGGGGCTAAAATAATAAATATGAAACAAATTTGCTTGGTAGGTCATATGGCAGTAAATGAACATAAGAACAGCCATACTGGGTCAGCCCAAAGGTCCACATAGCCTAGTATCCTGTCTTCCAACAGTGGCCAATGCCGGGTGCCCCAGAGGGAATGAACAGAACAGGTAATCATCAAGTGATCCATCCCATTGCCCATTCCCAGCTTCATGGACCTATCCTCCATGAACTTATCAACTTCTTTTTTGAACCCTGTTATAGTCTTGGCCTTCACAACATCCTCTAGCAAGGAGTTCCACAGGTTGACTGTGCAAAAATTGTAGACACCTTCTATTGAAGGTAAAGGGAGAACTTAGTCCAGGGGTCAGCAACCTTTGGCACATGGCCCACTAGGGTAATCCGCTGGTGGGCTACGAGACATTTTGTTTATGTTGACAGTCCGCAAGCATGGCTCCCCGCAGCACCCAGTGGCCGCGGTTCGCCATTCCTGGCCAATGGGAGCTGCGGGAAGCAGCACAGGCACGTGCTGGTTACCGTTTTCCACAGCTCCCATTGGCTGGGAACGGCAAATCGCAGCCACCAGGAGCTGCAGGGGGCTGTGCCTGCAGACAGTCAACATAAACAAAATGTCTCGCGACCTGCCAGCAGATTACCCGGATGGGCCGCATGCCAAAGTTTGCCGACCCCTGACTTAGTCAGTGGTCAAATTTTTTACATATGTGATTTAAAAAAAAAAATCAGGTATGAGCTGACTTATTATTTATGACTATTTAAAATTAAACTGTCTTCTAAACAGTTACCATAACACTATCTCAAAAGTGTATATTTCTGTGGGATTTGTTTTTTTTTAAAATATAGCAGTAATGGTGAGAGAAGGAAAGGTGGCATCTGACAGCAAGTGATACATCTGTTTGGAAAAGGCAGATGAAGAAGGTGTTTTAGCTCTTTGAGTGCCCAGGAATGAGAAGTTCAGAAGAAATCCTAGGCTATGAACCAACTTGACTATCTGAGGGCAGTTTCCCTCAGTCATGGAAGATGCTATAGTGGTGACTAGATCTTCAAACCGTCTTACCTTTCCCACCAACATTATGGCCTGGTCTACACTATGAGTTTAATTCGAATTTAGCAGTGTTAAATCAAATTAACCTTGCACCTGTCCACACAACGAAGCCATTTCTTTCAAAATAAAGGACTCTTAAAATCGATTTCTGTACTCCACCCCGACGAGCAGAGTAGTGCCGAAATTGATATTGCCATTTCGAATTAGGGTTAGTGTGGCCGCAATTCGATGGTATTGACCTCCGGGAGCTATCCCACAGTGCACCATTGTGACCGCTCTGGACAGCAATCTGAACTCGGACACACTGGCCAGGTAGACAGGAAAAGCCCCGCGAACATTTGAATTTTATTTCCTGTTTGCCCAGCACAGGACAGCACAGGTGGCCACGGAGAGCTCATCAGCACAGGTAACCATGCAGGCCGATAATCGAAAAAGAGCACCAGCATGGACCATACGGGAGATACTGGATCTGATTGCTATATGGGGAGAGGATTCAGTGCTAGCAGAACTTCGTTTGAAAAGACGAAATGCCAAAACTTTTGAAAAAATCTCCAAGGGCATGATGGAGAGAGGCCACAATAGGGACTCAGATCAGTGCCGTGTGAAAGTCAAGGAGCTCAGACAAGCCTATCAAAAAACAAAGGAGGCAAACGGTCGCTCCGGGGCAGAGCCGCGGACATGCCGCTTCTACACCAAGCTGCATGCAATTCTAGGGGGGCCCGCCACCACTACCCCACCTCTGACCGTGGATTCCGAGGCGAGGGTAATCTCATCAGCCACACCTGAGGATTCTGCGGACGGGGAAGAGGAGGAGGAGGAGGAGGAGCTTGCGGAGAGCACACAGCACTCCGTTCTCCCCAACAGCCAGGATCTTTTTCTCAGCCTGACTGATGTACCCTCCCAACCCAGTATCCAAGACCATGACCCCATGGAAGGGACCTCAGTGAGTTTACTTTTTAAAATATAAAACTTGTTTTAAAAGCAAGCGTTTTTTAATGATTACTTTGCCCTGAGGACTTGGGATGCATTCGTGGCCAGTACAGCTACTGGAAAAGTCTGTTAACGTGTCTGGGGATGGAGCGGAAATCCTCCAGGGACATCTCCATGAAGCTCTCCTGGAGGTACTCCAAAAGCCTTTGCAAAAGGTTTCTGGGCAGTGCAGCCTTATTCCATCCTCCATGGTAGGACACTTGACCACACCATGCTAGTAGCAAGTAATCTGGTATCATTGCATGACAAAGCCTGGCAGCGTATGGTCCCAGTGTTTGCTGGCATTCAAGCAACATCCATTCTTTATCTCGCTATGTAATCCTCAGGAAAGTGATATCGCTCATGGTAACCTGGCTGAAATACAGGAATTTAATTAAGGGGACAGAGGTGTCCGTTCCTACTGGGCTGTTTGCCTGTGGCTGAAAAGAAATCCTTCCCTGCAGTAAGCCAAGCGCGGGGGGTGGGGAGGGGAGGAATTGGCCCTGAGCTTTTTGCATTTGGCTAGCAGGGATCTTCACTGATACCAGCCATGTGGTGGGGGGAGGGATAAAGCAATCATCCAGAGAATTGGATGGGGGGGGTTAGTTTGTTTTCCGCTGCTGAAGGTTAACAGGAAAACCGCAGCACTCAACGGGCTTTGCTTGGTATGTGGGAAAGGAGGGTGCAGAAGCCGAAAGACAATGGCTTACCATGGCCGCATGCAAGCCGAATTCTGTTGCCCGGACCTGCATCTGTGATCTCTACCAGCAAAGCCACAGGCACTCAATATTAAGAGGCAAAATGCGACCTTGCACAGAAATCACATGTGCTATGTAATGTGAATAGTGTTGTACACCATGAAAGAGTATAAGCATTGTTCTGTAAAATGTATCTTTTTAAAAAATTCTCTCCTTTTTCCCCTCCCTCCAGCAGCTGCAAATTTTTCAAGCCTCCCTCCTCTGTCCCGAAAGCTATCTCAGATAAGGCGTCGGAAAAAGAGGACGTGAGACGAGATGTTCGCAGAAATCATGGAATCCACCCACAGTGAAAGAGCTCATCTGAATGAGTGGAAGGACACGGTTTCAAAGTATAGGAAAGATGCCAGTGAACATGAGGACAGGAGGGACCAATGTGAGGACAGAAGGGACCAACGTGAGGAGAGGAGAGACGCTCGAGATGAGAGGTGGCGGCAGGAGGATCAGAGGAGGCAGGATGCAACGCTGGGTCTGCTGCGTGCGCAAACAGACATGCTCCGGCGTCTGGTGGAGCTTCAGGAATGGCAGCAGGATCACAGACTGCCGCTGCAGCCCCTGTATAACCACCCTCCCCCCTCACCATGTTCCATAGCCTCCTCACCCAGATGTGTAAGAACGCGGGGGGGGGGAGGCTCCGTGTACCCTCCCATTCCACCCCAGTGGATAGCCCAAGCAAAGGACTGTCATTATTTTAACCTTTTTTTAGTGGCCTTTTCCTTCCCTCCGCTCCTCCTCCCAAACCCCACCCAGGCTACCTTCACAGTTCTCTCCCTCTTTTTATAATCAATTAATAAAGAATACATGATTTTTAAATGATAGTGACTTTATTTCCTTTGAAAGCAAGCTCTGATCGAAGGGGGAGGGTGGGTTCCTTACAGAGAATGAGTCAATAAAGGGGGCGGGTTTTCATCAAGGAGAAACAAACAGAACGTTCACACGGTAGCCTGGCCAGTCATGAAACTGGTTTTCAAAGCTTCTCTGATGCGCAGCGCTTTCTGGTGTGCTCTTCTAATCGCCCTGGTGTCTGGATGCGCGTAATCAGCAGCCAGGCGATTTGCCTCAGCCTCCCACCCCACCATAAAGGTCTCTCCCTTACTTTCACAGAGATTGTGGAGCACACAGCAAGCAGCAATAAGAATGGAGATATTGGTTTGGCTGAGGTCTGACCGAGTCAATAACGATCGCCAGCGACCTTTTAAACGTCCAAATGCACATTTTACCACCATTCTGCACTTGCTCAGCCTGTAGTAGAACAGCTCCTGACTCCTGTCCAGGCTGCCTATGTATGGCTTCATGACCATGGCATTAAGGGGTAGGCTGGGTCCCCAAGAATAACTATTTGCATTTCAACATCCCCAATGGTTATTTTCTGGTCCGAGAAGTAAGTTCCTTGCTGCAGCCATTTAAACAGAGTAGTGTTCCTGAAGACGTGAGCATCATGAACCCTTCCCGGCCAGCCCACGTTGATGTTGGTGAAACGTCCCTTGTGATCCACCAGAGCTTGCAGCACCATTGAAAAGTACCCCTTGCGGTTTATGTACTGGGTACCCTGGTGCTCCGGTGCCAAGATAGGGATATGAGTTCCATCAATCGCCCCACCACAGTTAGGGAATCCCATTTCAGCAAAGCCATCCACTATGACCTGCACATTTCCCAGAGTCACTACCTTTCAGAGCAGCTGCTCCGTGATTGCTTTGGCTACTTGCATCACAGCAGCCCCCACAGTAGATTTGCCCACTCCAAACTGATTCCCGACTGACCGGTAGCTGTCTGGTGTTGCAAGCTTCCACAGGGCTATCGCCACTCGCTTCTCAACTGTGAGGGCTGCTCTCATCTTGGTATTCTGGCGCTTCAGGGCAGGGGACAGCAAGTCACAAAGTTCCATGAAAGTGCCCTTACGCATGCGAAAGTTTTGCAGCCACTGGGAATTGTCCCACACCTGCAACACTATGCGGTCCCACCAGTCTGTGCTTGTTTCCCGGGCCCAGAATTGGCATTCCACGGATAGAACCTGCCCCATTAACAACATGATCTCCAAAGCACCGGGGCCTGCGGTTTGAGAGAATTCTGTGTCCATGTCCATGTCCTCATTACTCTTGTCACTGCGCTGCCATCGCCGCCTCCTCCTCCTCACCTTGTTTTTCTGGTCCTGGTTCAGCATAAACTGCACGAAAATGCGCAAGGTGTTTACAATGTTCATGACTGTTGTCTTGAGCTGAGCGGGCTCCATGCTTGCCGTGGTATGGAGTCTGCAGTGTTCACCCAGGAAAAAAGGTGCGAAATGGTTGTCTGCCGTCGCTTTCATGGAGGGAAGGGTGAGACTGTACCCAGAACCACCTGCGACAATGTTTTTTGCGCCATCAGGCACTGGGATCTCAACCCAGAATTCCAATGGGTGGGGGAGACTGCGGGAACTATGGGATAGCTATGGGATAACTACCCACAGTGCAACGTTCTGGAAATCGATGCTAGCCCCGGTACATGGACGCACACCGCTGAATTAATGTGCTTAGTGTGGCCGCATTCATTCGACTTTATACAATCTGTTTCCAAAATTCAAATTCTGTAAATTTGGATTAATGCCGTAGTGTAGACATACCCTATATCACTTGTGTTTTACTTCGGCTTACCTTCAGCCATTTGCCTTTCGTCCATTTGCCAATCTTTGCCAGGAACTGAAATGTTGGGCAATAGTACCATTATTGTCAGAAAGAGTGAAAGATAGAGCCCAGTAACATTAGAAGCCAGAATACCTTAGTGGCTTCATGTAGATATTTAAGAGGATGTCTTCAGGGACTCTACAGATGAGCAAGCCAGTAGCAGAGAAATTTCCCATCATCACTCTTTCCCAGGAAGGTTGAAGTCTGAAAGCAAGGATCTCAGCTAGCTCAGTTCTTTCTCAGTAAGCTACATCTTGGGGATCGAATGCCACAAAACAATTTAATAATGAGAACTGACCGTATCCCCCATCTATGGGCAAGAAATAATCTAATCAGCAAGCCATTTCCATTCCATGTGCTGAGCAGAAACCTGTCTGGGGAGGGATGCCAGGCTCTTTGTGATAGATAGATGTAGCTGGAGATGACTTTTTACTAGATTTTCAGTTAGCTCTCTGCCCCAAAGTGAAAATGAAAGACTAGAATGCATTGACCCACCCAATCAAGAAACCTTGCCTCTTGTAAAATATTTCTTCGCTTATCTCATATTTTCTATGGATTTTCCCATTACATATAAACAGAAGTAAAAAGAGGAAAATACTAAATTGATCCTATATCCCATGCACAACCAAAATTTAAAGTGAAGTTAATGAGAGGTTTTGAGTATACAAGGATTGAGCCCTGTAATGTTGTGTTAAGATATTGACATACACAGTCTCTCACAGTCACAGGATGAGCTATGCTTTACACTCCTTTTAGTGCACTCTTCAGGTGACAGGCTTGGGTGGAACCCCATGGTATTACCACTCTTGGACTGGATCTCTGGGTTGCAGCTCGCAGATGAACTGAGGTGCATCTGAACCTACTGAAAAATAAAGATAATTTTCCTAATTCTCTACACATTCCAAGCTGTAGTAATACATTTCCTACCTCAAATGTCCTGTCTTTCAATTCATAGATATATGCATACTAAAATATGCTATTGCCTATAAAATACTTGTTAGTATTGTTTTTCTACTTATTCAAACTTAACTTGTCCCTTAGCAGACCAGAGTTCTATCCCTAGATGTCCCAGACTTCCTTTGCAACATCGGACAAGGCACTAAAACTCTCTTGGCTTCAGTTTCTCCATTTGTAAAATGGGAATAGTAATACTACTTTCCTACTTCATTGGGTTGTGGCAAGGTTTAATTCATCAGTGTCCGTGAGATGTTCAGATCCTCAAGTGATGAATACTAGAAATGGCTATAAATCCAATTAATTAGTTAAATATTTTGGTAGGCTGTGTTGCCCAGGAGCTTTTAAGCATATCAATATTTAACTTGATCAGGAAGTGTATTTTATTACCTGTGAAAATTTTTGACATTTTCATTTTCTTTGAAGTTTTTCAAGTTAACAATTTCTCAGTTTTATTTGGTCAAGAAGTGAAAAATTCTTGTTTTTTTTTTTTTAATGGGAACTCTAAAGACTGATGAAAATTGAATTTTTCCACAAAAATTTCTGCTTAGTCAAAAAGGCATTTTTCATTGAAAAATCTCTGCCCTATAAAGGCGGGGTTGGGGGAACACCTCATATTGTTGTATATATATTTTTAGAATTATATATCCCTAGTTAACATTAGCAGAATGTTCCAGTTGCCCAGGTAACTATGTTATTTTAATGATCAATAAAGTGTATCATTATGTAAAACATTGTGTTAATTTCCAGCACTGAGAACTGATGTCTTGCTCTTACCGTGAGACTGCACCTTTTTCTTTGCAAAATGCCTTTTTCCCCCCTGAAGATTCATTTTATATGTAAGTGTTAGATTGCTCTTTTCATATGGATTCTACTTGCATCTTGTGAATTTAGCGAATGTAAGTGACAGCTGACTACCAATAAAGAAACAGATTGACAAATGTGAAACAAGAATCATTTATTCAGAAATAGTTTAGAAAATACTGTGGTCCACATGCTTTTCATGGAATTAAATCCATAAATATGCTATGTGAGATTCTTAGAAAACCAGATTTTTTAAAAAATACAATTGCCTTTTCAAAACAGTAATTCCATTTTAACATTTGAAATATGTCCTTCAGATTACTGAGGAAAGCTAATTATGAAGTATTGTGTTATTTACAAGGCCAATTTGCAAATACACACTACAAATTGCCATTTAACAGCTGTCTACTTTTACTAAGAGATAACCTATTTACCTATATCCTGTTATCCATAAAAATGTCATGATACAAACTGCATTAAAAATGGTCACTTTTTGAAGCTGCAGTAAAAACAGAACATTGTGTACACTTATTAGTTTATGGTTTGCTTCTATTTTGAAGCTTGTTATCCCTATTAAAAACTCTTCAGAATGCAAAAAGTACCAAGACTAAATCCCACATAAACCGTACAAGCTCATAATGACAACAACTGTTGCTATAGAACATAAGCCTCTTACAAATAATGCAAATTGCTTCAAGTTACAAAAAGCAACTCAGTTTTGCTATTGGAATCTGCTTCTATCTATTCTTTAGTGCTATGTCCATAGATTGTATTAAATAATGGATGTCAGTTTCCTAGAGAAACTGGATTTTTTATGTGAGAGCATGTGATATGTTCAATACTTGTGATATCCCACATACTCCCCTAGATTTTGAAAAGTTTTAACCACATGATCTCTTTTAAAATCAGTAATGATATTATGAACCTGTTGTTCAATGGATCAATACCTTTGAAGCTCTATTCCTCCTGTGGATGGACCTCTTCAGAATCCCTTTCTGAGCGTGCAGCCACAGCTCTGACTGAGAAAGTCTTACTGGGTAGTAATTGAGGGTGCTTCTCTTGGTTCGCCTTTAGAACTTTTTCTGAATATTTATATTTATATTACCCACAATTGTTTATATTAACCTCCAAATTAGCTGTCTGTTATATTGAACTTCCTCTTCAACAACTACATCATCTGTCTCTTCTGTTATGCTCATTCATGGACCACACAATGAGAATCATAAGCAACACTCCAAAAATGTAGAAATAACAAAAACGTCCACAGTTACATTAGATAAGTAAGTCAAAAGCTTCTTTTTTATACAATGTAAATTCATGGTTTTAGGGAATAAACTACTAAATAACAGGATTACAAACAAATCTCCCTTGTGGGCACATTATGCCATAATTATCCACTATGGGCTTCCATGTACCTTCTTCAGAAGCATTTGGTACTTGCCATTGACATAATGAAGATACTGGGATAAATGGACCAGTTGTAAGAGCTGGTTGAAAATTTTCCCAACATAAAAGTTTTCCACCAGAAAATGCAAATTCAGTGACATCAAATGTTTAGTGGGAATGGATCAATTTTGTCAAAATCTGATGAAGAATTATAGAAGTGCTTAGTTTTTATAAGGTCAACATGTTTAATTTTGACTATTACATTATAATATAAAATGCTTTTACCTTTCCAAAATGAAACATTTCAATAAGGTTGCTTAGATTTTGGGGGGGGGGGGTATTTTATTTCACAGGAAATTTTGAAATTTCAACTTTTTGTTCCAATTCTAGTTAGAAAGGACAGTTAAATGCCAGAATTTCCTGGGGAATGGAAATTCCAAGTTTCAACCAGCTGTACCTGTTGTCTAATCCAACATGGCCATTCCTATATACCCCTGTATTTTGTGCAGAGCAACTTTCGGTTATGATCATGTGATTTGTTAGGTTATAAATAATTCTTGTTCTTTTTTTAAAATATTAAAGTTTTTGTGTTATAATTTTATTATGAGCAGAAGAAGCTACAGATAGTGACCCCACGGAGATTAGTTGTTGGATGCTAGCAAAAATAGTGAGTTTTGAGGGAGAATTTGAAGGAGCAGAGTGAGCTCATTAAGCACAAGAAAAAAAGCAGGCTGTGCTAGTCTAAAGAGGGAGAAGAAAAGCAGGACAAGAAATGTAAGTGGATTAAGACCGCAAAGAACATCAATATGAGCAGAGTAGGCAGAATGAGGGGCACATAGGTGGGACCAGTTGGAGACAAGAGCTGAGAAGTACAGGAGGTATGAGCAGAGTTAGAAAGATCTTATCAGTGAAAACAAGAAGGTGGAATGTCAGAGATACGAGGACTATAACCTAGAAACAACACTACAAACCATTGCAAATAAATTATAATAAAAAGCTACAATTTAGTTATATGTAATATTAATCTACTGATCCAGAAACAAAGCCCAATTCTGATGTTTTTTATACAAGTATTTTAGTATTGCCAAAGATATGTGGGCAGCAAGAGATGGTTATTGCTTCATACAACAGACCACAAACTAGACGCTGAAATTCCAGCGGTTTATTGGGTATTTCCAATGGGCTATCCCAGCCAAACTACAATGCAGTGTACAGAATCTAAACCACTTCTAAAAAAGAAATGACAACTGTGCCACAGTCTGAGTCCTGCTTTTAGCTACACTGTTCCAAATAATGTTAAAAGTTTACCTGCATGAGATTATACATGTAAGTGTTTTCAAATAATGGTTCATGGACTGCTTGCTGATAAAGACCTGGATGATGATATGGTTCTGGATCTTAGTTTCTAGAAACTGAATTTCATTACAAGAATAAAAAAACCCACATACGATTCTTCCCTAATATTACTTCTGTATATTAGCAATTATTGTAGTTCACACAGAGATAATAAGCTATTATGGTTGGGAGAAGAGGTGGTCCATGTGGTATGGAAGGATGTAGGCTATGGGATCATGAATCAGAAGAGTGATCCACACTAGAAAATGTTTGTGAACCTATGCTACATATCTATATCTGTATGTTCTAATTAGCAGAGGAGTTGGAAGTGACCCCTTTACTTGGGTGGTTGTTATAGTTACACATAATATATAAGGCTGTCAATTAATTGCAGTTAACTCATGATTAACTAAAAAAAATTAATCACGATTAATCGCAGTTTTAATCGCACTGCTAAACAATAGAATACCAATTGAAATGTATTATATATTTTTAGATGTTTTTCTACATTTTCAAATATATTGATTTTAATTACAACTCAGAATACTAAGTGTTCAGTGCTCACTTTATATTATTTTTTATTAAAAATATTTGCACAGTAAAAATGATAAACAAAATAGTATTTTTCAGTTCACCTCATACAAATACTCCAGTGCAATCTCTACCATGCAATTGTAGATTTTTTTGTTATATAACTGCACTCAAAAACAAAACAATTTAAAACTTTAGAGCCTACAAGTCAACTCAGTCTTACTTCTTGTTCAGCCAACCGCTAAGACAAACAAGTTTGTTTACATTTACAGGAGATAATGCTGCTGACTTCTTATTTACAATGTAATCTGAAAGTGAGAACAGGCATTCACAGGTCACTTTTGTAGCAGGCATTGCAAGATGTTTACGTGCCAGATATGCTAACATTCGTATGCCCCTTTGTGCTTTGTCAACCATTCCAGAGGACATACTTCCATGCTGATGATGCTCGTTAAAAAAAAACATGTTAATTAAATTTGTGACTGTACTCCTTGAGGGAGAATTGTATGTCTCCTATTCTGTGTTTTACCCTCATTCTGTCATTTATTTCATGTTATAGCAATCTTATATGATGACCCAGCACATGTTGTTCAATTTAAGAACACTTTCACTGCAGATTTGACAGAACTCAAAGAAGGTATCAATGTGAGATTTCTAAAGACGGATCAAGTGCTGTAACTAAGGTTTAAGAATCTGAAGTGCCTTCCAACATCTGAGAAGAACAAGGTATGGAACATGCTTTCAGAAGTCTTAAAAGAGCAACACTCTGATGTGGAAACTACAGAACCAAAACCACCAAAAAAGAAAATCAACCTTCTGCTGGTGGCATCTGACTTAGATGATGAAAATGAACATGCGTCGGGCTGCACTGCTTTGGATCATTATCAAGCAGAACCTGTCATCAGCATGGACACATGTCCCCTGGAATGGTGGTTGAAATGTGAAAGGACATGTGAATCTTTAGCGCAACTGGCATGTAAATATCTTGCAACACCGGCTACAACAGTGCCATGGAAACGCCTGTTCTCACTTTCAGGTGACATTGTAAACAAGAAGGGGGTAACATTATCTCCTGCAAATGTAAACAAACTTGTTTGTCTGAGTGGACAAGTAGGACTGAGTGGACTTGTAGGCTCTAAAGTTTTACATTTCAAAAATAAAACATGCTGTTATTTTTTGGTATATAATTCTACATTTGTAAGTTCAGCTTTCATGATAAAGAGACTGCACTACCGTACTTGTATTAGGTGAATTGAAAAATACTATTTCTTTTGTTTTTTACAGTGGAAATAATTGTAAAAAAATATATAGTAAGCATTGTACACTTTGTATTCTGTGTTTTAATTGAAATCAATATATTTGAAAATGTAGAAAACATCCAAAAATGTTGAAATAAATGGCATTCTATTATTAACAGGGCAATGAATCACAATTAATTTTTTTTAATCGCTTGACAGCACTAATAATATAATTTGCTTTTACCTCTAAACAACCCCATCCACATTAAAACAACACAGTTTAGGTTGTAAAGTCAAGTAATCTAAAGTTAGAAAATGCCAGATGGATGTCCATGCAACCTTAATTCTTCTTCTTTGTGTGTATACATTATGATGCACTCTTTAATTGCATTACATATTATTTTTTCTATTTTTCCTGCCACATTCAGCACACAGGATGCATAAGGAGTCAGAATTAAGATCCATGAACTACTATAAATCTGACATTTCCTAACTTTTGAGTGCTTTAAATAGATGTTCATAGATTTTATGGCCAGAAGCAAACATTACAATCATTTAGGGCATAGAAATGTGCCATGTAATTCTTGCATCAAGCTCATGATGTCTGATTTAGCTAGAGTATATCTTTTATAAAGATGCCCAAATCTTGATTGAAAGACTAAGTGATAGAGAATCCACCACATATTTATATAAATTATTCCAATGGTTAAATAGCCTCATTGTAAAAAGCAAACAAACAAAAAAAACCCACTTTATTTCTAATTGAGTTTGTCCAGCTTCTGCTGCCTTTGTTTCTTGTTATGCCTTTATTTGTTAAATTAAAGAGATCGCTGCTATCACAAATCTCCTTCTGTAGGTACTTACAGGTCATGATCAAGTCACCTTTTAAACCTTCTCTTTGTTGAACTGAATAGATTGAACTTCTTTCATTTCTCACTGTAGGCTAGGTTTTCCAGAACTTGAATCATTCTTGTAGCTCTTTGCGGAACCCTTTCCAGTTTTTCCAAATCCTTTTAAAAGTGTGGGCACTGGAACTGGACACAGTATTCCATATACAGTAGTAACAATACCTTCCTACTTCTACTTGATATCCCCCTGCTTATATATCCTTTCATATATATTAACCTAATTTTTATGTCTGTAATATATATCTATATCTATAGAGAGAGGGGAGGGAGGGAGGGACAGGGTAGGTGAAATAATATCTTTTATTGGACCAACTTCTGTTAGCGAGAGAGAGAGCAGCTTTGGCGCTTACACAGAGCTCTTCTTCAGGCCTGGGAAAGATACCTTACACTTCTACTGCAAGTTGTGAGCATGCCCGAACAAATGGAGAATGAAAATCTTGACCTAATCTATAGTTTTAGCTACTGCAAAAGCTGTTATAGATACACACCTATCCCATGAGGCACCCTATGGTGCAAAATATAAAGTGAAGTAGGCAACAAGTACACCCAGCTTTCAGGTGCTCAAGCGGGGAGGTTTGGTTAGAAGTCACTTCAGTCACTCCTAGGCTTATTGCCTGACTCCGCAAATCTTACAATCTTCCCCTTTTTCCTGGTACAGGTGCCTGGCTTTTAGTTTGAGGCATGAAAATAGAAAGACACTGAGAGGAGGGGAGGGAAGGGATGGAGGGTGTTTCCCATAACAATACAAAGTGGATTTGTGAAGATTTCAGTCATGCCAGCTTAAGCTTTGCTCGTGTCAGGTGCACTGCATTAATACTCTGAAACCTGCATTAATATTGTGTTAGACACATTTTCAATGAATGCTGAATCAAAGCGTTTGGATCAACAACTGGATCAGATCTGACTGGTTCAGCCAAAGCCCAGCGCCACAGGGTGTCTGCAGAGGAAATGGGGCGGGGGTCTTGGGTGCTAATTGGGGTCCAAAGGGCTGCCCCCGAGGGGGAGAGGCGGTGCTGTAGGGTCGAGGCGCAGCTCTGCCTGGGAGTGGGGGCTCGCTGCAGCTCCTGCCACACGCCCGCAGCTGTGCCAGCCCCGCTCCTCCCTCTGCCCTCCAGGTCCTGTCCGCGCGGCAGGGATGAGCAGCAGGCACGGGCTCAGCGGCGCTAATCAAGCAGGGCAGGTGAAAGCGTCAGAGGCAAAGCCGCCGCCGCTGTCCCCGTAGTGCCTGGTCCTGAGGGAGACAAAGGAGGAAGGCAGCAGCCAGGAGCGAGCCGCCTGGGGAGGAGGAGTCCACTGGCAGCTTTGACCTTCTCTTGGTTCTGGGATTCCCGTGCCACAGGCTGAGAAATTGGACTCCAGCAAGATGGTTACTGTGGTAACCAAGCTGGTGCACTACTTGCATCTAAGGTAAGAGGACACATTTGTCTCTGAGACACACACCTTTAACACCCCCCCCCCAACACTCAGACACTTGCTCCCACCACCAAACATCCCTTGCCACCCACCCACACCTCCACTCTGCCTAGACGCCCACCCCTCCTACAAAATGCACCGCGCCCAGTTGCCACCACACAGCCACCCACTCTCTCCTCGGATGATTGTTGATTGGAACCTGGGATAGATCCCCCTATGCGGTACTAGCTTTGCAAGTACAATTGTAACTGGTAGGTTATTTTCCGCATGCTCCTTGTTCCTAAATAGAAAACTGGAGAGCAACTTTTGCAGCTGTCATCTCACTTGCTTCTATTTTAGTGAAATACAGGTGAAAAATCACGCCTGTTTTCCATGTCATATCCTGTAGTTGTGAAGGGCATTAATTTATAAGGAGAAAAAAATGAAAATGATTGATTTAATTGCTTTAATATATTATTATATGATACTATATGATTAGCTTATTGAAAACTCATTACAATAAATAGTTCTTTTTAAGGATTTTTTAAAAAATGTGATAGCTATTGTTTTATGTCACAGAGGTCTGTAATCAGCATAATCATGTAATTGGCTTATAACAAAATGATTAAATAAGCATGCTTCAGTTTTTTTCTTTTAAATATAGCCATGGAGAGACAACATTGCTGAGCCAATTTTTCTTAAAACTACTCCCTTTAGAATCTGAAATATGAACATAAATATTGTTGATGCCCATGGACAGAAAGTAAGGGTACAAATATACAAGCATGTATTGTGTGATCAGGTAAACGATCATATATTGCAATAGTCATAGATCAAAGGAATTTAGGGGAGCATATTCCTGATAAGAAATCCAGTTTCTAAAAGCAGTGACATTTGTGGTGAAATATTTTCAAAACAGAAAATATGCATTAAAATGTTGGATTTAACTAAAAAATATTTACTTATAAAAATCAGTTATCTTTAGAAGGAATAAATGAAAAAACACCATCGAACAAACAATTGGATGGTCAATTTGAATTATTTTTGTTGGTTATTTTTAAGCTGGATTCCTGGAATATTGATATATAGATGTCTTAAAATAAATTTTAAATATTAACAGTGATTTTATATAGATTGTAAAGGCATGTCATTCCACCAGAGACTTACCTTCATTTTCTTGGGCGGTGAAGTGATTAGAGTATGCATTTTGGATAACTTTATAAAACTGATCCTGCAAAGTTTCCTGTAAGGTGCTGGGCTTCTTCTGAGATGCTGAGAGTCCTCAACTCCCATTGAAGTCAGTGGCCCTAAATAACTACAATGGACACTGTTCTCAAAAGAGAATTAATTGTCCATGATATGAGTTGCTTCTAGTTTGACCCATTTTGTTGCCACAAGAACTGTCTACTTACAGAAGTTTAAAGGTGCTGAATAATTGCTGAAGCAATCTGATGTCACAAGAAAATATTAAGAGTACAACAAATTAATCCTCACAACACTCCTTTGAAATTGGTATTATCCATATTTAACTGGAGCATATCAATACTTACAAAATCATGGACCCGAATATTTTCTAAGAATAGAATTGGAATGTGGGGAGCACAATATTATATGTAAAGAGAAATTAGGGCACACATTTTCAAAGTCAGAAACACACAATGTGTGCACACTTTTGCATGCACACACTTTATCCTGACAAATCAGGTAAGCAAACGGCTGGTCTTGCACATGAACACTCACACGTCCAGTTAGACATTTAACTGGGAACGTGTATGCACAAATACTCAAATACGTGATCCAAAAGTGCACTTTGCCTATTTGCCCAAATAATTAAGAGCACGCAAATGCATCTGTGCGGTTGCACAGGTCTAACTGAAAATCTGGCTCTGTTTTTGTCAAATCAGTAAATAATGCAGGTACTGGGCAAGAACTGCAGCTGTATGCTCCCGCTCCTTCACTGTGTGTATTTGTGGGTCAGTAAAATTGTGAAATGTGCAGATCCATTCATTGTGCTCCAACCTCCACTATCATGCCTCACTCCTCCACACTCCAGTGGAATGGGACACTATGGAGATCCTTCTGATCTCAGCTCCTTTGCAATGTGGGCCTTCTGTAGCTTCTGGATTTATTATTAATTATTATTATTATTATTAATTATTTGTATTACCGTAGTCCCTAGGAGCCCTAGCGATGGACCAGGAGCTGTACAAACACAGAACAAAAAGATGGTCCCTTCCCTAATGAGCTTACAATCTAAGTATAGAACAAGAGACAACAAATGGATACAGACAGACGGATGGGAGAGTACAAGGAAACAGGCAATGCTGGTCAGCATGATAGGCAGTGGTCTGAGCACACTGGCAGCCTAACCGTTGTCTAGTTTTTTGTAGTCTTTAGTGAAAAGGAGAGGTTTTTTTTAGAAGAGATTTAAAGGCACATAATTAGTTAGTTTTGTTAAGGTTTATGGGGAGCTTCTCCCAAGCATGAGGGGCAGCACGACAGAAAGCAGGGCCGGCTCCAGCGTTTTTGCCACCCCAAGCGGTGGGAAAAAAAAAAAGCTGCAATCAGCACTTCTACCGCCGCTTCAGTCCGAGAGGGACTGAGGGAACCGCCGCTGAATTGCTGCCGAAGAGCCGGACGTGCTGCCCCTTTCCCCTTTCCAAGCACCTGCTTGCTGCGCACCAGAAAGCATTGTGGACTGATTGGAGGTGGGAGCAGACATTCCCATAGTGAATGAGAGATGGCAGGTAGGTAAGGAATGGGCCACAAAGGGCCTTGCAAATGAAGACAAGTAGCTTATTTTTGATCTGATTGAGAAAAGGGAGCCAGTAGAGGGATGCAAAGAGTGGGGAGACACGGTCAAAGCTACTGGTTAGGAAAATGATCATTGCAGCAGCATTCTGAATGGGCATGAGTGGAGCAAAACTGCAGCCAGAGAAAACAATGTTGCACTCTTGGAGCAGTGGAGGGTGGCAATATCTGAAGGCAGGTGACAAGTAAAGGTGTAATTTGAGTCAATATACAGCAGAAGGTACAGCTCATACTTTGATTTATAACAGGATAAGGAAGGCTACTCAAGCATCCCCAAGGAGCCTGCATGGATTACAGTCTAGACCTGGCCTGTAATCTGATTCTTTAACATAGTTATGTAATCTTGTTGTTCCATCCACATAACAAAAGTGATAGGGACATCCATGTCCTAACCATGCCAGACAGTCATGAGCTGGCATGATTAAGCATTATAAATAAGGTCCTACCAAATTCATGGTCTATTTTAGTTAATTTCACAATCATAGGATTTTAAAAATCTTAAATTTTATGATTTCAGATATTTAAATCTGAAATTTCATAGTGTGGTAAGTGTAGGGGTCCTGACCCAACAAGGATGTGTGTGTGTGTCGGGGGTGGGGGGGTTGCAAAGTTATTGTAAGGGGTGTTATGGTACTGCTACCCTTACTTCTGTGCTGCTGCTCGTGGTGGTGCTGCCTTCAGAGCTGGGCAGCCAGAATGTGGCAGCTGCTGGCTGGGCAACCAGCTCTGAAGGCAGAGTCACTGCCAGCAGCAGCGCAGAAGTAAGTATGGCATGGTATGGTATTGCCACCCTTACTTTTGCACAGCTGCCTTCAGAGAGGGGCACCCAGCCACCAGTCGCTGCTCACCAGCCACGCAGCTCTGAAGTCAGCACAGAAGTAAGGATGGCAATACCATGATCCCCTAAAATAACCTTATGACCCCCCTCTAGCAACTCTCTTTTGGGTCAGGACCCCCAATTTGAGAAATGCTGGTCCCCAGTGAAATCAGTATAGTATAGGACAAAAGCACTATTTCACGGGGGGATACCAGATTTCGCAGCCTGCAATGTGTTTTTTATGACTGTGAATTTGGTAGAGTCACAGCAGCAGTGACCTGCCATGCACCCACATTCAATCAATAAATTGCTTTGGGTGTGTCCCCTTCATCTCCCAGTAAAGATTAGAGAAGAAACTTGTAACCCTAAAAGACACTAATTGTAAAACAGACAAGAGTAAAAATAAACATTGATATTTTATTATCTAAACTTAGTTGAACAGTACTACTCAGTTTCAATAGTTTAGGCTCCCTGTAAAATTGTGCTTATACTTGCTGCAACTATCTAGTGACTTGTAATGTAATAAGAATAAACCCAGAATACAATAAAGCAAAGAGGAGACATGTACTAATAAAGTATCATTTGGAAGTTAAAAGAAAAAACTCATTTATGAGCCATGATTTAAAAAAAAAAAAAACAAAGAAAAAACCTTGAATAGGTTTCTGCTTACCCAAAATTTGGGCAATATAATGTCTGTTTATATAAACCAGAATGTGGGTTGTTGGAAGTGGATAGGCAGGGAATCAATAGAACAGGAAGCTATGTTGGTGACTTGAGAGTGGCTGGGCAATTGGTGTGCTGAGACCAATGCCTTGTGCTGATCAGCATTGTCTCATTTTTAACTTCTGCTCCCAGCTGGTGTGTGTTGTCCTATACTTAGATTGTAAAAGTACATAACAAAAAGATGATCCCTTCCCCAAAGAGCTTATATTGTCTAGCGCAGTGGGGTCTATGACTGGGACTTGTAGGTGCTACTACAATGCAAGTAAACAACAAACATTAAACTGGCATTTCAATAGAAAGAGATGTTTAGATAGTGAGGACTTGGATGACATGGATTCTATCCTATAAGATTGTAACTACATAATTTGTGACAAGATAAGCCTATGCTACGGAAATAGCACAGATGTCACAGATGATTGTCATATAGAGATCATATTCAGTAATTACTGAAAAATAGAATGAGGTTACCACCACATAGGAATAACTACTGATGAGAGCTATGAGCACCTTCTAATGTAAGGATGTTTGGATTTTTGCCTACCTGATTCACCTTTGAACTTTGCTGTAGTTAATATACCCAGAAATAGGGTCCCAAAGGTGGTAGTTGCAAGAACAACAGGATATTGCCTGATGCAGTGACATTCTCAAAAATATCCTTCCTGAAACAAACAAAAACAAAACAAAAAAACAAAAATAAACATACCTCTTTAACAGATATAAGCAGATCAGGTATGAATATTTGGTAGATACCTGACACAAACACCTACTTGGACTGATGATGTTATAGGCTCAAGTTCAATAAGAGGTGAATGGTAAAGTGCCTATTGAAATCAATGGTAAAATTAACATTGACTTCAGTGGGACATGACCAGACACTTGGGTCCTGATCCTCAAAAGGTATTTAGACACTTAACACCTATTGATTTCAATGGGATTTAGATGCCTAAACACATTTTGGGATCTGGGCCATAATGTCTATTTTTAATTCATGGTTAATCAGATTATTAATTATTATTATTAGGAAAAGATTTTTTTCTAACATCTTGTTACACCATGTTCTATAAAAGGAAATATTTAGGTTCTGTGCCACTGATGTGATTTTTATGAACCTTTATTACTGTCTTGCTATCTGTTTAAACAAATAGATGACAAAACAACTTTATATTTTAATTCTTCAATAAAAATATAAATCCTTCTCAACTCTAAATAAGGCTCCCATAGCTGACTGTGCTGTGAAAATTGGCTGTTTGGAAAAAAAACTCAGCACAAGTCAGATGGTTTCATGTATTTTCTTTTTTGTAATAATTATTTACTGAGAGAATAAATATTTTGCACCATATGAAAATATAACATATAATTAAATAAATCGAAACAGATGCCCATCAATACTTGAGAACAAGAGACAAAGGAGACAGAAGCAGATAGAACAGCCCCAAATCACAACACCAAGAAACACTAAACAAACAGAATACTACAAAGACATAATAAACCCATAAAGACAAGACAGCATTCATGGAGAGAATGGCCACTGGATGCTACCAAAGATATACCTCCAGTATATCATATAAAGGAGACTGTAAATTCATGAAAGCATGGTTGTGTGGGGTCCTATTTCTTTTTATTTTAGGAGGTTTTTAAAACTCATTAAGCTAAAGAAATAGGAAAACAACAGGATACATTTTATTTTGTAAAAAATGTAATGTTAGTATTGATTTTGCATTAATTGTATGTTTTGTTATAAAGTGGCTTAGAATTTTTAGAACGTGAATTTAGGAAATGCTGCAAGATTATATATTGAAATAGCCAGTACTAAGGCCAGGTCTTTTGTTGTGGAGCGGTCACAAGAGTGCCAGATTTTGTAGTTTCCCTTTTTTATTTATATTTTTAGAAAAACGAGTCAGAGAATAAAATGTACTTTTCTCTTTGTGCCATTAGTCAGGTCTTCCTTCATCCCTCAACCTCTGGCTCCAGTACTGAATTCTTACATTCTCACAAAATTCCACTTAAATTAGACAGGAGTTTTGCTTGAGTAAGGACTGTAGGATGTGCCGCTTAGGGTAGATCATGATGTTATGAGCTAGCTCAGCATTGTGGTGCTTCCCTTCCAGAAATAACCCTCCCAGTCTCCCTGCTGCTCTTGCTAGGGAGTACATGGCAAGAGATCTATACTTGGCAAAGTGTATGTTCCCCAACTGGCCTGCATAACTATGCCATTGGCCATATTGTGGGGGTGGAGCCAAGGTTTCACCCACTTCCAGCCATTCCCTCCCATTCTGGCCAAACTGCACAAGTGGGGCATATAGTGGCTCTGCAGAGTCTGCTACCGCTGCACCCTGGAAGACCCAGTACAGCACACTGGTGTGAGGGAGTAAGGGGAGCCTTAAGCCGCCTTATTGCCTTGCACTGGCATGCAGGACGGGCCACATTCTGGCCCTTACTATATAGAAAAAACAGAATTGTGTTAGCCTGATCCTGCAAACTTGAGTCACATTACTAGTCCTTTCTTGCTAGTATTAGGGTTTAAAGGCCCTTAATCGCATTGTTTGAGAAACTGTATGTGACCACAATTAAAATACTGAATTATAATGCCCATGCACAAGTATAGTTAAGACATAGTTATGGCTACCTGTTAACTTCAGAAGTTTTTACTCTTGTCCATTTAATTTTACAACCTTAGTGTTCTTTAAACAGGTTTTTTGCTTTTATTATAATTCTGTATTCTTCCCTGTGCCGCTATGAATCTGCCCAGCCATCTATTTGCTTTCCCAACTGAAGTTGCTGCTCAGTGGTCAGTCATCTTTACTGAGGTACTCACAACAACTCCCATGTCTTTTTCCTCAGAGGTTCTTGAGCACAGGAAGAAGCCCTTGGCGAGCCCATAAGAGCTGAGGGATTAGGTCTTGTCTACACACAAACTTGCACCCTTAGTTCAGTTTAAGTTTAACTTACTTTGGTTTAGCTTAAAACTGTTCCTTATCAACTTAAGCAAAATAATAATAATAAAAAAAGCCTCTCAAACCAAAATAAGCGTTTTCACCCAGAAGGATGCACTTATTTAAATCCATACCTTTAACCTGGTTGAACTCTCCATGTAGACAAAGCCCTAGTCAGTTTTTGCTAGTGTGCAGTACCTTGAGTGCTGCTTTGGCTGCGTGGTCACAATTCTACTGAAATTTGACCCAGGTACCCCTCTGTGCAGACAAAGGGGCAGCCAGGGCAATTTTCAGTGAATGGCATTGGGACCTGGTGCACGGGGTTACAACACCACTCAAATTTGCCTGGTCGCCCCGCCATTCAGACGGAGGGGAGACCAGACCAAATGGTATCATGACCTGGTGCACGAGGAATCTGTACCTGTACAGCACAGCCACCAAGAAGGGAGACTCCCAGGCAAAGGGAGATCCAGGGTCCCTTAGGAGGAGGCGGGGGATGAGCAGGCATTAGAACAGGACCGCCCCCCCCCGAGGGAAGGGTGGGGACTGGAATTTACCCTTCACTCCTCCAAAAATATCTGAATTTGCACCACTGACATGAAGAGGTCCAGCACTAGGGGAGCGGTGCCAGCCATCCAGTAAAAGCGATTGTTTCTAGAAAAGAGGAAAAGAAACCCCACAAACTGATTTTAAAAAAAATCACTTATGAAGACTACTGTGGGGTTAAGAATTCATTAAACATCTGCCTTGTGGTCAGCCTTCACAGGATAGGACAGGACGCAGCTCACTGCTCTTCCTCTATTTGATTCTGTTTTATTCAATGTCGCTTCCACAGTTGCAATGGTTGTAGGCATTGTACCAGTGGCATCCCATGGCAGTGATGCTATGGGCAACACTGAGATTTCTGAGGCAGTCCTAAAGAGCTAAGAAATCCTCCAAAAGTGTGAATGCCAAACCAATGACCTGCCCCTCCAATGCCCTCTACACGCACCTCTCCCCTCGAGCTCACTCACCCCCATGCTATGCAGGTTCTTCTTGTAAGAGCTAGGGCATCTTCTCTCCCTTTTCTCATGGGCTAAAGAAAGGGAAGCAGCAATATCTATTCCCATGATCCTTTCCTTTTTCTTCCAAAAGCAGCCTATTTGAGACTTGGTGCTGCTTTATACTCATGACTAGGGCTAAGTTTCACAATCTGGGGCTTAGGGCAGGGCCACAACACTGGGGTAATTTTCACACTAAGGCTATGTCTACACTACTGTGGTAAGTCAACCTTAGTTACGCTACTCCAGCTACGTGAACAACATAGCTGGAGTTGATGCAGCGTAGGATGACTTACTGCAGGGTCTACACCGTGCTGGGTCACCGGGAGAGCATCTTCTTACCTTATTCCAGAGTCGACCGGAGAGCGCTCTACCATCGATTTAGTGGTTCTTCACTAGACCCACTAAATCAACCGCTGGTGCATAGATTGCAGCAGTATCAATCCCATGGTAGTGTAGACATAGCCTAAATAAAACAATCTCACTGTATCTCTTTGGAGTTGTAATAATGCTGGCTTGATTGATGACACTGCCATAAGTACTTTTGACTTAAGAGGTGGCTGTGGTCTCAAACTCAGCAAGTTCAGGCTCATTATCACAAGGCATAAGCTGTCCATAATAACTCCATTTTATCATCCATTCTAGTGGGTATGAACAATGAAAATCATCTTGTCCTTTTGGCTATATTGAGAGGAGCACTGAATGAGATTTATTTTGATGCTTGATATGGCAATGACGTTTAGAAAATTATTCATTGCCAAAAGAGCAGCATCTCTGAAATGAATGAACATGGCAAAAAACAAAGTATTTCTGGAAAAGCTTCAACTCGAGTGAATGTACTTGAATGTCTGGAACAATATTTTTTGGCACAGAAATCACTGATGCTGCAAATAAACATTTAACTCTTGACTGTGGGAGTCAAAGAGACATTCTGCTGCAGTCACTATTAAATCAAGCATAAAAAATAATTTCATTAAGTGGTACAGTTGGCACAGGAATAGCAGAATCAGAACCCTCTTTTCTCTTGCAAAATATTTCACCAATGAAAATTTAGACGGGGGGTGGCTATTAGATTCTTGACTATTAGAAAAGCACGAAATTCGGTGTTCTTTTGGAGGAGTTCTTGAGAACAATCATGACATCATCACCGTCGGAAAGTAATTCCCAGGACTTTTACAAATAAAAAAGCCATACATACCTTTATTATATTGGACCTAAAATTTAAAAAGTATTTAGTAATGCTTCAGATACAGAATGGAACTTGTGATTAATAGAAGAATGAGTTCCAACTACAATCTGCACTGCAGGATAGATCAGGAGAGGAAGAAAGAGAACTGATAAGTCAATATTTCCACCAGCTAGGAAGGAAGTATGCTTTGGGGCAAGTCCTACCCTTTCACTCCATGAACAGCCCTTCCTCTGCACAGGTCCCTCAAAGTTACTTGTGAAAGACTAATCTGGGCTGCCAAAAGTGGACTAGGGGAATGGCAGAGAGGTTTTGATTCCCACCTCTACTCCAATGGGAATTTTTCTGTTCCATTTAAGTCATCTTTGTTCCCCTCTGCTCCCCACAGCAGAGTGTTATGTACGACCCTCTGTTTGGTAGCTACCTTTGGCTGCAGATCAACACTGCCACTAACTGCTGCTTTGTGCCTTCATGCCATTAAGTGCAATTAGAACTAGCCTTAGGAACATACAAGCACACCAGGGTCACAGAGAAAAGAACATGTTATCTGGGAATTAGAGTCCCAGTATTGATTTGTAATTATGTAAGATGGAATGCTTTATACCTTCAATAATCTTTAAAGACTGCCATCTGTTACCATCCAAACTTAAGAAGTAAACTTGATTTGGAAAAAGCCTGCAGTGGACAGTTAAGTCAGTTAAGGGATCAATTTCTAATAAAACTTAAGGACTAGACTATGTGATAATCCTTTGATCTACCTCCACTATCAAGTTGGTCCTTGGCTTTCCTCTCCCCTCCCCCACCAATGGCATAGCAATACTCTTCTTTCTGTTAAATGATACACGTAATATTGCTATCAGTGAAACAAAATTCGTGAACCATGCTGTTAGCTGGGGAAAATTATAAAGATCAGTTGCTGAAAGGATCTAAATGATTATTTTAAAAAGAAGTGAAGTTTAGGAGTATCTGTTCATATTAGTAAAGACCTTTTAAACCAAAAACTACCTTTGTCAGATACAATGGTGATACGAGCTAATTTAGTGTATGTCTTAAGGTTAGTTATTTAAAGAAATACACGATCAATTTCTCTGAGATATTTAACACACACAGTACATAAGAGGATCCACAAAGACCCACTCCCTTACCTTCTAGAATGCAGGGTAAAAATGGCATGAGATCTGGTTGGAGAACAGGCAGATCTGGAGAAAAATTGGTTTACGGCGCTGGGGTATTCACTCCCCTCTTGAACCACTTAACTTCACTCTCACGAATGCCAGTTCTCAGCAGTTTACCTTGCATTTGTTCACTCAACAAGCAGAACATACACTGTACGAGGTCAGCCCCAAAGTCAGTTAATTTGCTTATGAGGAAATAATGTTGAACTATATATAATGGATTTAAGTGCAGTACTTTTCCACTAAGGAGTGTTATGTTCTCTTTCAAAATGTGTCTTTAAACCCAGTATGCAGATACTGTTTAGACATGCTTTAGCTAAACTGTTGCCATCCATCTGAAAGGCTTTTGAAAACAAAAAAATGGCTGTCCTATAAGCCATGCATGACATATTTACTAAATGAAACATTACTTTATCTATAACACAGCTAACAGAATCTTAGTTAAGATTTCAGAAGCTCAGGCGAATGTCAGTTTTCTCCACATTAGTCATTTGCAATGCAAGGAAAGTCTCCATTAATGCTTATGCACTAGGATTAAGATGACTAGAATTCTGTAATCCCTCCTTCACAACAATATTCACATTACCACTAGACAACTATCAACTGTTTCCTATTTAAATAAATGGGAAAACTGCAGGTAAATTGCTGCCTGCACCATGAACTTAGTGGCTGCTGCTGTATTTTATATTTAATAAATTTGGGTTCCTTATTACAGTAGAAATCAGTTAAATGCATAGCCTTATTGCACACGATACATTCTTATTTCTTTTTGGCATCCACTTTAGTATGCGCCCCCAGAACAGGATGTGGTTCTACACCAAAGCTTTCTTCAAGTTATATGAATTAAGAATAAGGCTGTCTGGCACAACAGAATCCAAAACGAGTCACAGGAGAGCCATGGACTATTAGTTCACGTGGAAGATACAAAATAAGTACTTCAGAAGAGGAAATGCATATCATATTGCTTAGTCATTTGCAGGTTTGACAGAGGTAGATGATCATAGAGCCTCTGCAAGCCACAAAAGATGTTACATCCTGAATTGGAGCTGGAGAAGGAGATGACACCTCTTTTTATCTGTCTCTTCTGTGTTCATCATCCCTGCAGGATGTCTTCATGACATGTATTGATTATATTTGGTATTCAGTGTTGACTAGAGACCATCTGTTCTTAAATAGAAAAAAAACATTCTCCTGTAGAATAGTGCAGGAGATACAATTCTTGATTTTGGAGGGGTTAGTGATGCCCTTTAATGCTAAATTGGGGATTGGTCCTGCTTTGAGCAGGGGGTTGGACTAGATGACCTCCTGAGGTCCCTTCCAACCCTGATATTCTATGAATATAATTAAAAAATTACCTCCATTATCTTCAGTTCATGGTTCTCAGACAAGTGGCCACATATACATGGATTGGCGGAAGTTATCCTTAACACAGAAAGGAGCTGTTTTGTACAGTTGATCTGGGGTCACAGTGAGAAAGGCAGAGTGAATATACAGGAGAGAGAACAAAGGTGGCAAATTTCAGGCTCATGCAAAAAAATAAAAAAAATATTCTAGAACCTGCAAGAGCAGAACCAGGGATTTAAAGGAGGAGCCGTGGCACTTCTTATGATAAAAGATTAGACTCCATGAAGGTGAGCCTCCATAAATGCAGGCAGCTTAATTCCAACTGAGATCCTTTGAACTCAAAATATAGACATACAGCATACTCCCCATTATCCAATTGGCATGGGGGAGATGGCTTTTATTTGGAAAAATCAAGAGAACGAGAGTCATTCAGCAGCAGGATGGCCTCCCTGCAGCTGGGCGCTCATCTTCCTCCTCCTCACAGTCCTGGCCGGGGCTCTCTGCTCTGCCCCACTCACCGACTCCCATGACAGTGGTGCTGCAGTGGGCTCCCCATGCTGCCGAAGGGTTGGTGACACCCAACCCCTGCAAGACCCAGGGCTGAGCAGGGACTCCCGGACAGGACTCTGATTCCCTGCCAGGACTACAGCTTTCCATGCACCTTGCACCCGCAGGGATTGGTGTCATCACCCTAAGGCGGTGCAGGGAGCCCTCTGCAGTCCTGCTGTCACAGCCCCACTCACTTACTCCCATGGCAGCGAGCTGCAGAGGGCTCCCTGCGCTGCCGCCGGAGTCATTCAGCAGCAGGATGGCCTCTCCCGTGGCCAAAGGCTCATCGTCTTCCTCCTCCTTGCAGCACTGGCCAGGTGTCTCTGATCTAATACCCAAACCTCCATGTTACAGCAATCTCTTCCTTATCCCCCAGCATAAGATACTTGGAGGACAAGGAAGGGATTGGGACAAAGTGGAGGTTTGTGGAATATGTACAGTATACTCCTGTTTATCCAAAACCCTATTTTCGGAGACCAATAAAGCCTAGAAATAGTCCCAACTTGAATCCAGGTGGTAGCCTTCTACCCTTGGCAATACCAGACTTGTGCAAGAGTAAGGCTAGGAACATAGTCTCGGACCAAACTAAGGATTCCAGAGCTTCAGAAACAAAGGAGGAGGAAATTAATTGTGTGAGCAGCAATGACTGTAGGCATTATGCCCACAATGGTCAGAAGCAAGCCCAATGACTTGGGGAAGGCTGCTCAGTGGTGGCTCTTAGACTCCCTCCCACTGAGGTGCTCCCAACAGTTGCTGGCGGACAACTGGACCATAGCCATACCCTGCCAAGACATGCCCCCCTTTTGGTCACTGTGCATTGCCAGAAATGCAATCAATACCCTCTCTGCAATCACGGAGTTCAGACAGGCAGATCATGGCTGTCTCCTAAGTGGAAGCGTAAGGGGAGAAGGGCTCCTTCTGCCCTCCTCTCCTTCCTATTGCACCTGCCAGAATTTTGTCCTTTGTTTTTGAAAGGAATGCTCTGAGCAGCTGAATGAGCTAGTTGTTGCCACTTTCAGCAGAGAGGCCACGGATTGAATGGGCATGTAGATTGAACTTTCCACCCACTTGTAGATAGAAAATAGTTGCATTTTAGCAAGACTTTGGATGCACAGTGGTGACATTCATGCGAAAAATGTTTGCATAGCAAACCATTTGATACTGCAGTACTGTTTCAATATAAATTAATAGCTTGCTCCCAACAATGACTCTTAGCATAGATGCATGAACAGTTGGGGCAATATGAAAAGGATCACAGAGCATAGCAGATAATAATAGGGTCAGTCACGGATTCTATGATATTGCAGAATGTAGAAATTGTTCTAATAGTCAAGCCACCACGTCTGAAATATGGTATACTCTGTTATACTAAAAACCCGTTAAATAAAACCACAGCCAATGTGTTTTTAAACAGATGCTGTTTTTGTAAGTATTCCTAAGAGGGCTTTTTTGATTTGTGACATTTACCTTGGTTTGGCATATAGAAAATATAATTTTATTTAACATATATCCCTGGGCTCCAATCCTAGTGACAAAAAAAGGAAAGAAAAATCAATGGGAACAGGATTAGGCTTCACTCAGTGTGTATGTGTAATTTTTCAGAATACAGAAACTGACCATCTATATGGGTATTTTATAGTTAATTGTTTTGTCCCTTTTTAAGGTGCTCAATGGAATGGTCTTCAAGGCATTTATATTTTACTTGAGTAAAATGTATTTAATCAGTCGTATTCCTTTAACAAGTTTTTTATTAAGTGGACCCAACTGACCCAAACAGTCAAAAATTAATAGGGCATTGTATCTTTAGAGGTCTGTTTGCCCATTAACAACTCTGACATTTACCTTTACAAACTGAGCATAAAATATTGCAGTATTGCCTCACTGAAATGTGTTCAAATTTAAAAGCATATTTACTGTGCTAATACATAATTCACTGAAATTAAGATAACATTGAAAATTCACTATGAGCTTAAATTTTTGGCTTGGAGTTTAGAGAAAAGCCTGTGGGCTGGAGATAAGTATGCCAACAATGTTAATTCTGTATTTAAAAAGTTGCAGCTACAGGGGATGCAGCTGTCGAATTGCTTTTATTCCTGCAAGGAAGGTCAAACTGAACATCACTTGAGGGAGAATCCAGGTTTGGGAATCACTTTTAGGATCTTGCTCTTGGGGACAGTAGATTAAATGTGCTCAGACTTAGGCTCCTTGCATGGGTGATGCACTTCTGTATAATAAGAAAATTTATGGTCAAAACATTTAAAAGGGTTACCCCCATCAAGTTAATTTGACTTGATTATATTTCTCAAATACAAATATAATATGCAGTTTTTACTACAGGCTTAGATACTTGTAATTTCTTTATTCTTGTTCACTTACTAGATCCTGATGACAGTGAAAATAGTGTATGTCCTTGTTGACTTAGACTATTGATACAATTAGTTCTATTTCCTCTAAGCTATGTTGTGTTTTATTAATTTAGGGACCAATTCTGCAACTCGATTACTACTTACTCTCTGCTATTCAGGTCAGTGTACTGCTCCTGCCACTTTGGTATCTGGCATTGGCATCACTGGCATAAGCAAGGGTTGCCAAATTAGGCCCTAAGTCAGCAATCATGACTGATATATTTTCTTTTCAATAATCAGCCCAGCCTCTATTAGCTGGAATTGGGGGATAGGAAAATTCACTAGAAAAATCACCTGGCTGTGAAATCAGGTAGCCAATATATGCCAACAGTTTTTCACTATTACTCTGTGGTGTTGTCCTTAATTTGGAGTATGTTGTGTAAGAACAGTTCACCATGCACTTTGTAATATAAGTGACTTTAAAAGAATCTGGCATATACAAGGTAAAGCACAGACAATGCTACTCCTGAGTATTTAAAGTTGTAGAATATATTCACAGGTGAAAGTGGGCCGGTACGGCGTACCGGTAAGCAGTGGCCACTCGTACGGGTCCATGTACAGCTGACATTAAAGTGCTGCTGTGGCAGCGTTTTAAAGAACCTCCTTAAAGTGCTGCTGTGGCAGAGCTTTAACGTCACTGCCCTTTTCGTTCCCCCGAGGGCCGCTGAGGGTGGAGGGGAAAAAGGGCAGCTGCCCCGGGGCCCAGTGATTTAAAAGAGCCCGGGGCTCCCAGACACCGCCGCCACTACCGTGGCAATGACCAGAGCCCTGGGCCCTTTAAATCGCCGCCGGAGCCCTGGACGGCGCAGGCCAGGCAGCAAGGAAGGGCTGGCTGGGGAGGCTGACCCCTCCTAGCCCCACCCCTTCTGTCCAGAGCCACACCTCTTCCACCCAAGGCCACACCCCTTCCGGGGGCCCGGAGTCAGGGGCCCAGAGTCGGGGCCCCGAACTGGTAAGACATTTATGTTACGTTCACCCCTGAATACATTATATTGTAAATATTTGAGAACTATAAAGACTATAGTAATGCACACACAAGGGGGAGAGTTGAGTCTGAGCATGCAAACGACATTTAATTATTTATTGACTATTGAGTGCTTAACTGTACAAACTTTATATTCTCATAACAGTTTTTTGTTTGGCATACTTCTTAAATAGTTAATTGAGTGGTGGAATATCCAAGGACAATGGCTTGTTTGCAGGTATACAAAGTAATTTTAAAGACTCTTGTTGGATACCAATTTTCATACAGTGCCATAAGTGAGCGTGGCACTTCAGAGATAAATAAAAAAGACAATGGCTCACATTCTGTGGTTCTTAACAAAACAAACGCCAGTGAAACAAACTGCAGTGATACCAGTTAAAATAAAAGCTAAATGGTCTGAGGGTCAGCCTTCAGCTCCCATTAAAGGTAAAAGTAAGACTCCTATTGACTTCCAATGGAGATTTCAGCCCCCATCTGACCACAGTTAAACCTCTGCACCACATTGTCCGCTGTGGCCCAAATGGGAAAAACATTGAACACAAGATGTGCACAAAAATTTAGACTGGGATTTTCAAAAAGGGCCTAACTACCTTAAGGCCCCTTTAGGAAGTGCCAGCCTTACCGTTCTAGAAGAATTTCAGTTGTAGTCAGAAGAATCAGGTTTATTGAACTAGGTTACATGTTATAAAAGTGAGTTAAGGGTGGGGAATGTAAAGTATTTCCACAAATATCCACAAGCAGAACATTTAACCCCTTGGAGGCAGGCATTCTCGGAGGCAGAATGTGACAGCGTTCTAAGGTGTCAGAATTCCACTCGTATGTCAGCACTTCAGAAATGATGTACCTGCTGCATGGGGCAACAACAGAGGTGTCCTTTTGCCTATGTAACAAGTACGTTAGACAGCATTCAAGAAATGAAATAACTATTTTGCTTATATACTAAATATACACTTCTGCATAATGTTATATTACACATTATGCACAGTGCTGATTCCTTATGAAAATATCTTCCTATGATTATTCTAATGAAGTTCACTTTGCATAGATTAAGGTGTAGAACCTGAGGCTTCCACAAATAGATAATACTCAAGCTAGGGCTCTAAAAAGGAAGGGCTCTTCAGTGTCAAATCTGTTGTAATCATTTTTGACAACAACTTTTAATTAAATTTGTAGTGAGTCCTAAAGCAACTGAAAGGAAAAAGGCAGTAGGGATGGGGGGTGGGGGGATGAATGGTTTTAGAAGGCAAGCTTCTCCTTTCTCTCTCAACTATCTACAGATCTACACTAGCAGGGAGATGAAGATAGTCTCAGAGGCAGCACATAGGCACGTGGACTCTGAGCTGGTGGCCCTCTGCCTCTGCCAGATCCCTAAGAGTCACAGGCTTTGATGCTGAAAGGTGAGATTTTCCAAAACACCTTGTGTGACTCATGGCTGGTCTCCCTTTCAAGATTTACCAGCATAACTATATCAGTTGGGTGTGGAGGGAGGGCTGTGATTTTTTTTTTTGCTGATATAGTTATGCCAGTTAAACCCCTAGTATAGATGCAGTTTTATAGGTATAAGAGTGTCTTATGCTGGTATAGTTTATTTTGGTTCCTGCATTGGAATAAGCTATACCAGTATAAACACTGTTATAATGGTATAACTGCATCTACACTGGGGTTGTTTTCTGATTTAACTACATTGGCATAGTTACAGGGGCAAAACTTTGAAGTGTAGACTAGTCCTTAGGAGCACAAAGCCCATTGATTTTCAACAGAAGTTGTGCACCTAAGTAGGGATGCTGAAACAATTTGTATAGTGCGGGTGCTGAGAGCTGTTGAACCAAACTGTAAACCCTGTATATGATGGAAACCACTTCAAATCAGGGTGTGCTGCCGCACCCCCAGTACCCCTAGTTCCAGCATCTATGCCCCTAAGTCATTTGTGTGCTTTAGAAAATCACAACCTGAACTTTTAGTTTTTCCTCCAGGAGAGAAGATAGTAGAGGGAACAAACCCTGATTCTCCCTCCCTTCAGTGGAAGAATTGGGGGAAAATTTAATGAGTGAAACCTTGCAGCGTTTCATGCCCTGCTCCTCCCCCACATGTGCGGCCTCTGGGACTATCTTAGATTCAGAGATTCATAGATTATAGGACTGGAAGGGACCTCGAGAGGTCATCGAGTCCAGTCCCCTGCCCGCATGGCAGGACCAAATACTGTCTAGACCATCCCTGATAGACATTTATCTAACCTACTCTTAAATATCTCCAGAGACGGAGATTCCACAACCTCCCTAGGCAATTTGTTCCAGTGTTTAACCACCCTGACAGTTAGGAACTTTTTCCTAATGTCCAACCTAGACCTCCCTTGCTGCAGTTTAAACCCATTCTTCATCTCCCTGGCAGTATGAATCTGTGGATAGTTGAGAGAAAAGGTGGGGGAAGAGAAGCTTGCCTTTTAAAAACATTCATATTCACTCCTGCCCCAATTCCTACTGCTTTTTCCTTTCAGTTGCTTTAGGGCAGGGATTCTCAAACTGGGGGTCAGGACCCCTCAGGGGGTCATGAGGTTATTACATGGGGGGTCACGAGCTGTCAGCCTCCTTCCCAAACCCTGCTTTGCTGCCAGCGTTTATAATGGTGTTAAATATATTAAAAAGTGGTTTTGATGGGGGAGAGGGGGAAATCACACTCAGAGGCTTGCTATGTGAAAGAGGTCACCAGTACAAAAGTTTGAGAACCACTGCTTTAGGAACTCACAGGGTTGACCTGAGCTATTTGCAGGATTGGTGTCATTTCCAAGAAATAGTTAAAAACACTGACATATCCAGTAAAAAATGCCACAAGGTTTTATGAGGCGAAACCCAGGAATATACTATGTGATTCATCTCACAAGCACACTTATGCCTCAAAAACAAACAAACAAACAAAGAAAATCAAACAAATATTGTCCCAAAGGAAAAGCTAGAAAGACAAGAACATAACTGAGTGCACCGTTTACTAACTACTTATGCCTACAACTCTCTTGTACCTGCTCTTAGACATTAATTCACTTTCATCAACTGCTTTGCTTTTTCAGCACTTAGCCCATTAAGCAAGCATATTTTTAGCATGTTCTGGAACCAGTCAGATGTGGACCAGAACATGCTAAAAATGTGATTGATTGGTGTTGAACTGGCCTGAAAGGAAATCCTGGCCCCTCTGAAGTCAATGGGTGTTTTACCCAGTGACTTTAATGGGGCCAGGATTTCTCTGAGGTCTTTCAACAATTGACAAGATTCTAAAACAAGACAGTTGAATTAGGCTGTTTCATTTCCACAACTTCCTATTTTGATGCAATGAACAGTAACAATCTTCCTTGCAAATATAGATTTTCACAATCAGCAAAAATACAGCAACTAATCTTTCAACAACCAGCTCTTGGAAAATGTAGCAATGAACTCATTGTACTCTAATAGCTATCTGCATGCATGATAGACTGCTTGTTTTTAAAATCTTTACAAATGGCATTTGCAAAATGTTAAAATATTTCCTCTACTTAGTAGAGGAAATATCACAAATATTACGGTAGCATTAATTAAGCAAAAGGTAGAATGTAAAAAAAAATATTGTAAACTACAGCTGATAGGTAGGCTGTGTCGACAGACACTGCATGAGTGAGCAAGAGACATGTCACCATCTCTCTTGGACTTTAACCTTTAACTCAGGATATTGTAGTTTGCCCTCTTAAATCCAGATAATACGGTATTACCATATTGGGGCAGTGTAGTGGGGCGGCTGCCCCACTCCCTGAATTTGGGGCTGCAGCAGGCCAGTGGGCCTGCACAGATAGGGAGCCAATCAGGGCCCAGATTGGAGGGAGTCAATCCAGGCCAGGCTCAGCCCTATAAGAAGGCTGCTCAGGACAGGAGCAGGCAAGCTGTCCCAGGCCTTCAAGAGGGAAAGGTCGGTCTCCAGGCTGGGAGACTAGCACCCGGGACAGTGCAGTGCTGGGCAGGCCTGGGGGAGCAGAAAGGAACTCCAGCCTGGTGTCTGCCAGGCTGCAGGCCCTGAGGGGGAAGGACCTAGCCGGTGTGAGGGGCCGAAGGGGAAGCGGCCCAGGGACGTGGACAGACGGAGGGAGAGAAGGAAGGCAGGACGGCTGCCACTAGAGGGTCCCTGGGTTGGGACCCAGAGTAGTGGGCAGGCCTGGGTCCCCCCCTTTCCCCCTTGCCTTGCACCCAGCTGATGGAGCAGCCATCTAGAGCTGTACCAATCCCCTGCCAAGAGGGGAGTGACTTTGAGGGTGCAGCTGGCCACATCTGCCAGGATGCAGAGAGGCAGCTGATTGATCCCCCCCCTGCCCCCAGAAGGGGGCGAGGATGGACTAAGGAGCACTGCCGGAGGGCAGTGGCTCGAAGAGGACGCCGCGAGCTTGGGAGCAACGCGGGTCTGGACACGCCAACCGAGGGCGAGATGACGAGCGGGACACCACCAGAAGGGGGTGTGCCACTGTTCAGAGCTAATTCCCGAGACAACCAGTAGGAGGCGCCAGATGGTGAGTCCCAACCCCGTCACAGGTGGCCAAAACAAAGCAATATCATTTTCATGTGAATATGTCTGGATTACCCCATGAAACGCTTTGCTAACATAATACAACATGATATTCATTAATGGCATTGTTATAAATTGAGAAAGTTATAGACTCTTGTAAAGCAAGGGTACTTCAGTTTGGTTGGAGCTTTGATATTTCAGCCAGCACATGGCAACCAAATTAAAGCTACAGTAAATTATTGCCTCCATATGTGTACTTTTGCAAAATGTTCCAAATCAAAGCAAAATGAATAACTGCTAGATTCTCTCAGGGTAGTTGAGTTGATGGTTAAAGAGGCTGCAAGCAGGCTTAACGTCTACTTTCTAAATACTACATCCTACAAAAATCATAATACATTCTTACTTTGAATCTTGCTCCAAGAAAATTTGAGCAATAGCATCTTTAAATCAACAAGACTAAAACTGTGCAGATGGGAAGTAAGCAAAGACAGTCAACAGAAACAGCAGAAGTAAAAATAAAGGAGTTTTGAAGCCCAGTCAAAATATAGACAGTCAGAATTATTGCTGAACAGATGACATTCACTAGTTGGAAAGGAGGCGCTCCTTTCACAAACCTTAACTTCCAGTTAATAGAAAACTCATTGTTCCATTTCGCTTTCCCTTAGTAAGGTCTCACACCCCACACCTCCAGCACACACAAGCAAACACACTGTGAACTAATTGATCTATTACTCCTACAGGCTGGGAAGGAAGAAGCAGATTGTCATTTATATTTCTAAATATTTGGCAGTGCAAGGGTCTGGGTAAATACTGAGTTGGAGAAGAGTCTTAGTAGCCAGATTTTAGGGTCCTCTTCCAATTTGTTTTACAGGGCTTTACATTTAAATTCACTCAGATACATATATAAAGAGAGATCATCTGCTGCATAGGAATGGTCTTCTCTCCCCAGGTGAAATCCTGGCTCTGTTGTGGTTGAAATCCAAGGCAAAATTCCCATTGACTTAAATGGGGCCATGATTCAACTTCCCTTCCCTACACCTGCCAAAGCAACAGTGTAGGTCCTCTGTACAGGTGGGGGAGGGAGGGAGAGGTTTTGTTTGTGCTCTTTGTGTTGTTCCCTCTCTGGACGGAGAGAGAGACCAGGCAGGAAAAACATCTCCTGAAAACATACCTGAAATGAGCATCTAAGATTACAAAAATTGTAAGTTCGGGCAAGGAAATGCGTTAATTTATCTTTAGTTTTAGCTTGTGAATTTTCTCTGTGCTAAGAGGGAGTTTTATTCCTTTTTTTGGAACTTTGAAGCTGAGCCTAGAGGAGAATGCTCTGTTTTAAACCTTTTTATTCCCTTTAAAGTTACCTTCCATCCTGTTTTTTGCAGGTGTGATTCTTTTACTTTTTCTTTAAATAAAATTATTCTTTTAAGAACCTGATTGATTTTTAGTGTCCTAAAAACCAAGGGGTTTGGTCTGTGCTCACATTGTAACCAATTGGTTGGTATATTATTTTCAAGCCTCCCCAGGAAAGGGGGTGAAGGGGCTTGGGGAATATTTTGGGGAACAAGGGACTCCAAGTGACCCTTTTCCTGAATTTTTGTCTAAATCACTTGGTGGTGGCAGCAATACCATCCAAGGACAAGGAAAGGATTTGTGCCTTGGGGAAGTTTTTAACCTAAGCTGGTAAAAATAAGCTTAAGGGGTCTTTCATGCGGGTCCTCACATCTGTACCCCAGAGTTCAGTGGGGAGGGAACCCTGACAACAGCACTGAAGAGAGTTGTAGGAAGGGGTGCTAACTACAGTTCCCGTCACTGCACCTGTCACAGAAAGATCTAATCCACTGGTTAGGGAGGATGTGTATTATCCTCCCAATTTGCTATTACCTGTGATGGAATCAGCAGCACGTACTGGTCAGGGGGGTGCATGTGGTTCCTCCTCCAAAGTGAGGCAAAGAAATGCATTCATTAGCATGTTGTAGTTGCTCACTGAGTCTTGCTTGCCAGTGAGCGCAGTAGTCTCTTATACTAAACACTCAGCAGCAGTCCATGCCCTCTGCTTAGCTCCCTCCTGGAAGGGTGGGTTTACTCTTATATTGTGTGTGCATATATATATTGCAATATATGCGCATGCAGATAAGTAAAATTTGTAACAAGTGTTTCATCTTTTCTGCTGTCTGTTTGCTGTACTCAGGGTTAGCAATATGTTCTCATGTAAATATATGATAGTGTGAGAGCCAGGAAATATTAAGCTACTACATTGACAGTCAAAATAAGTCTGACTAATGTCACAGAAACCTTTTTTTGTGAAAATCTTAAGTAAACCCTATAAATAGTTGTCTCTGCAGAAACCACACAGTTTGCATCTGATCTAGGTAAACTCTTTAAGTTAGCCTTTTGTAACTCAATTTACTACATCCAGAATACCTGACATTAATAATGTTCTTGTGCCCTATATTTTTCTGTTCCTTCCTATACTATTATCACATTGCTTTCCTATCCTATCACAATAGGGTGGGTATTGTTGTAAGCAGAGCTGGGCAAGATAGCCACAAACAAAAATTTAATCTTTGACTGTTAACAAGATTAACTTTTACAAATCTGCTACTTATTTAAAATTATTTGTGAATAATTTACATGGTTGTGTTAGCCGACACACAATTCACCATAGCTGTCACTTTGAGGATTCACAATTCATGCTGTATGAGTGGTATTTTTTCAGCGGATTGGCTGATTCCCAAACCCACAAAGAGCCATCTGCATATGCCCATCATGATTTCTAGTGCAAACAGTTGCACAATTCTTCACAGTGATTTTCCTTCCTATGAATATTCATGTGAAATAAATTTCACTCAGATGAATGCTTGTGAAAAGCAAATAAAAGGGGACAAATAGTATCAAAGGAAAGTCCCAGTTTTTATTCTGATGAATGTATGCAAATATTTTTGTTCAATATTTGACCAGTTCTAGCTACAAGAAACTGTACTAAGAATTCAACTCCAGAATCAAAAAACTGAAGTGCCATAAAGTTAGATACTTATAATCAAACTTAACTGTAAAATTTGAAGAACAGGAGTACTTGTGGCACCTTAGAGACTAACAAATTTATTAGAGCATAAGCTTTCGTGGACTACAGCCCACTTGAGTGCTCAGCTGTGCTGTCAGAACCAATTTACGCCCAAGGCATGGTAATATTGTATACATTACTTGGATTTCTTCATTTGATCATTTCTACAATCTGCAAGTGTAGCAAGAATGAGTCTGGCAACTTGTCAGGAAACCCAAGACTGGCAGTGATTTGGGGACTTCAACTCTCTAGGACACTAAGACCAGTAGTAGATCAGAGGAATACTTCTGAGGAATAGATATTATCCCATTAGAGCAATGTATCAGAGGGGTAGCCATGTTAATCTGTATCCACAAAAACAACAAAGACTACCCACGAAAGCTTATGCCTGAATAAATCTGTTAGTCTTTAAGGTGCCACCGGACTCCTCATTAGGGCAATGATTTTCAAACTGTGGTCAGTGGACCAATGGTGGTCCATGCAATTGCTTCTCTCGCAGTTTGAAGCATCTATTATCTTCACACAGCGACATTTCCAGATAGCTGTGTCCCAATCCAGAACTCACTATTTTCATAGGCTTTTTTGACCGACTAAGCTAAAAAAAAAAGCACCTTTCTATCTTGCCTGGCTGCTTCATGTTTTACTTTAACAGGTGTTTCTCTGCTGTACATTCAGCTGTGATCAAATATACAGGCAACAGCAAAATTGGAGGGGTAACAAAGAAAAGAGGACAGAGCCAAACTGCAAAGTGAACATCTGAAATAATTGGTTGCTAACTCCTAGCCAGATTTAAATTGACAAAAGCCAGCCTGGCCCCCTCAGACCTGATCATCCAAGACCGGCCTGAGAACTAGTTGTATCCACAGGTTTCCTGTGAACCGAATATTAACAAGTGGCAGACACACATCTTTAATCAAAGCAGCAGATATCATCTGGATTTTTTCAGATAGCTTCTCCCTATCTACCAGCATCATTTCCATCTGACTTGGTTAAAGCTTGAGCCAACTAACTCTCATCCAACTCCCAGTGTATCCACCAGACACTGGATACAGCATTCAGTTCACTGGCTGGATTGGATGAAACACAGACTTGAGTTATCAGCATATTGAATACATCACAGCTTCTGCCTCACACTGATCCTAACAATGGTCCCATATACCCATTGTACAAGAAGGGAGATAAAATAGAAGCTTCTGAAACCCCATGTGAGAGCATCCTCAGTGCAAGAAAGGAATTGCACAAAAACCTTCCTCTGGGAACATGCAGCAAGAAAGTATCTGAGCAGTCTCCCCCATACCTGCTACAGTCTGCAGGCAAATCAACAACTCCTCATGGAGAACAGTATTCGAATGGACACCTGATCTGCATCCATCATTGGCCACTAATGCAACCAGTGCACTCTCCATGCCATACCCAGGTTAAAACCCAGACTTGACTGGGTTAAGGAGATTTAAGGCGGTTGGATATTCAAAAGACAAGATGACAAGAATTGTGTTAACAAAAATTGGAAGATTTAGTTTAGCCTTATAATTGGCCACATTAGTCAGGGCCACGTGGGAGTTTCTTGAACTAAAACTGTTCTCAGAGCTTCCTTAAGAGAAGGCAGTAATCTGCCCACTGTAATGGAGGTATTGACAGTCAGCACTGAAAATGGGCCTAGCTCCTCAACACTGATTTTCACTAGCCAGAGGTGACCTGGGTCCAAAGCATAGGTTTTGTCATATAGTTCTCCCCAAACTTCCTGTATCTCAAGTTGAGTCACTAACCAGAACTCAAGCACAGAGATTCAGCATTTGATCCTGAAGACATTACCCTGCCCTCATTAATACAGACTGTTCAGTCCAAATTGGCATCATTTTATCCTCAGTGTAACATGCATGAAAAGACTAACATATAACAATACTTTGCACAGCGGGAGTGACTTTTAAAACAATTTAACAAGGATGAAATAGGCCTCAAACAGCTCTGTAATATGCATATTATTAATCTCATTGTATAGATAGGTAAACGGAGGCAGGGAATGGTTAGGTGGCTTGTACAAGGTCACAAAAAGTAAATGACTGGTCTAGGAATGAAGCCAAGGACTATTGACTCCCAAGTCTCATGCTTAGCCACTAGGCTATCCACTTCTCCCAGACATCTGTTGTAAAAAGCAGATAAATGAGTGCACTTTACCCACCACTGAAACGCGGCCACCTCTATGTTAAACACAGCAGCTACATATCAGCCAAAAGCAACAAATCAAACAAGAACCTCATCCAATCAAAACTATATGGAGATTTGTTTTAGATTAATTCATATGTGTATTAGTCTTTATAAGGATAATCTCAAAAAATGCACCAATAATTCATCATGAACTAATTGAAAAATAATAATTACCAAAGCAGCCAGCAGAGTGCACCACATGCATTTTAGAACAGTTTCCAGGAGGAAGGGGAACAGTGAAAAGTGTTGCTGGTTTATTTTTTCTTAATTAATCTGTATAATTAAATCAATTAATTATCTGTATAAAAAGATTACAAATGGAGGGGAGGCTGGTGGGACTGTCGGAGAACAGAAAGTGTTTGTTCTCTTGTACCATTTCACTGCTGTCTTACTGCTCATGAAAAATTCCCGGTGTATGGCGCTATCCTGGAGTACTGCTGAGCAACCCCAACACATCAATATAATGAAAGTTTAGGGTGGTCAGCACCTCTGAGGATCAGACCCTAAGAATGCACATAACATGCCAGCTACTGAACACGTGATCAGCTTCTCTGTGGAAAAAGACTGTGGTTTCATGCCCAGATTTAATTTCTTTGCATAACTATGCTGATCTAAATCACTCCTATACACCAGTACAGTATATCAATAAAGTCTTGATTATTCTGATTTTTATGTACCACATGCTGCACGTTCAGCTAAATTAAACTGTTGAATCTGCTTTGCTGTTTGCCGGCGCAACAGAACCATACTAGCATTCTGTACAAGACCTCATCTAAATTATTTTTATTATTCATCTGTGGCTATAGAATAGTATTAACATATGTGGATCTTTACATAATAGAGTGGAATACCATATCAAGTGGTCAATTTAATATAGGTTTGCACTCAGCATACTATATGAGCAGCTTTTCATTTCATGCCTTCATCTGTTATTTGGAACTCACAAACACAAATTGGAAAAAGGAAAGGCTGCCACAGGATTATATGAATGTGGATCAGAATGCAGGGGTGATGGGAAGATTTCAGCTCAGTTTAAAATTTGTCTACACTAATTTAGGCAAACACACACTGTCCAGGAGAAGAAAGTATTGGTAGGATCATAGAAACATAGGCCTGGAAGCAGAGGTGGATTAAGCTTTTGTGGGACCCTGGGCCAAAGCTAGTGGGGGCCCCTCCCCACCCCTTCTGCTTGCAGTCCCCACATGCCCTGCGCTCTTGCTGGGGAAATGGGATCAGAGTGCCAGGGCTTGCCCTGCTCTGCCTCCCTCCCCATCCAGCACTCCTGCCAGGGAACTGGCTCTGGGTTTAGGGAGCTTGCCCCACTCTCTGGCAGGAGTGCCGGGTGGGCGGAGCAGAGCAAGCCCCCATGCCTCAACCCCACTCCCCAACAGATGTGCCAGGTGGGTGGGTCAGGGTGCAGGGGTGCCCATTTTTCTGGGGCCCCCCAATTGGCCAGGGTCCCTGGGCATGGGCCCCATTGGTTTACTGGCTAATCCGTCACTGCCTGGAAGGGACCTCAAGAGGTCATCTAGAGCATTCCCTCATGCTGAGGCAGGACTAAGTATACATAGACCATCCCTGACATGCGTTTGTAAAACCTATTCTTAAAAATCTTCAGTGATGGGATTCCTAAGTACCAGATCATTAGAAATATACCTAGTGAGTCACTGAACAAACTTGTGATCTCATTATAGTGTTGTTTGTGGTCCTGGGACATCTATATGTATAATCAGAGTGTCAACTGGAATAAATTGGTGTAGTGCCATAGAACTCCATTTGGAACCTGTTCATGTTGACATCGCACCACAAGATAGGGTTGTTTAGTGGTCAGCTCTTTAAACTGGTGGTGATGTCATATCTGGAGAAGACATAGAATCTGAAAATCATCCATAACATCAATGTGGAAAAATCTGTACAGTGAGAGTATTTTGGGGAGGGAAAAGGAAGGAAAATGAAAGTATAAAATTCAATTACAAGTGAACTGCTAATAATATATAGTTCAAACTAATTTATACATATGCTCTGTAAAGATAGTAGTAAAGGATATTACTGTAGATACAATTTCTCTGTAAAGATCTCACACCAAACACTTTATAATTGGTGTTCAGAACCTGAGTGATCTGATTGGATAATGTAACTGTGTACAAATCATGCTTTACCATTGCACATCAAAAGAGGTAATGTAATATTTTAAAGTCTTGGACTCTATAGGAAAAGAGATTGATACAAGACAGCAAATTAGTCATATTCCTCAAGTGGCTGAAGGCCATATGTTTCAATCTTCCCCTCAAGTATACTTGATTGATAATACTGAATTGTATTTGAAAGAAGGCACACATATTTCCATTCTTTGGTAAGAACAGAAATATTTATTGCAAACTGAGCACAATATTTCTACTGGGAGAAAATACATTACTTACATTAATGGAGGAAAATGGTGGCATTCACATCAATGTGCAACATAACTTGTACATATTTAGGGCCAGATTCTGTTCTTGGTTACATCGACATAAATCTGTTCTTGGTTACTTCGATATAAAGGAAGTGGAGTTACTCTGGATTTACACTGATGTAAAAGAATGGAATTTGGTTCCAGCAGACTGCCAAACGCAGTGACCAAGGTTTTTTTTTAAAAATGCATCCCTAGAATTAAGCTTTTAAGACCACGAGAACTGTTGTGTGCTCAGCACATTTGAAAAAAATCAAATCATTTATTGGGCCAAACTTCTTTGTCTTGTTAAAGAGATTTAAGAGGAGATTTCAGTATCTCTGCTAATTCTGAGTCATCATTAATTCAACCACTGTCATTTATTAATGGAACTACTCTCTTTCTAACTTTCCCCCTTCCAATATATTTAATAAAGTTCTTCTTATTCTCTATTTGGCTAGTATTAACTCATTCTATGTATTTTGTCACCCCAATCTTTTGCCTGCATTCCTTAAACAGTGTGTGAATATTCTTCTTTGTCTTCCTTCTTCCTTTTCCATTTGCAGTACAATTTTCTTTGAGCAGTCCCTAGTGTCACCTCATTGGTTGCCTCTTGTTCCTGTATTCTTCCTTTACAGAAGAAGCACAGTGCATTATGCCTTAATTATGGCATCTTTTAGGATGCTTATCAAAGAAAAAGCATTCTTATAGCACCTAATCTGTATTCTGTTCAGGCAAATTACTTTGAAATGCATGAAGTAAACATACAGTACTTTAAATATTTTTATTTAGTCTTTACAGGATGTTTTGTAACTGAGTAAAATGTTTGGCATATACTCAATATCCTGAAACTTTAAAAATTCACAAAGTCCTGAACATCTTAATATTTATATGTTTTCAATATTAAAAAGAAAAATAATGCAAAAGAACTTTCACTACTTAAAAAACAGACTATTTAACAATTAATTATTTCATGTGTGTTAAACAAAAAAAGCAGTGGGTAAAAGTCAGATATGGTAGGTGCAGTGACATACATTAACAGGGCTATAGTTTCTGGTTTTACACTGGTGTAAAATGTGAGTAACTCCAATTGTCAGCTAAGTGTGACCAGAATCAGGCCCCAATTTGTGCCATTAAGACAGAGCCCATAAGATATGCTGTGGAGCTGCATCAGGTCAAGGAGAGCACTAAGGAGGCATTTTTCACAGCTCCAAGATATGCTTTGGCAGTACCCCTGCTACTATATTCCTCTAGGGCTTGGAGGCGTGAAGTTACACTCCCACCAGCAGGGGCAAGTTGTAAGGTGGAGCAGTGGTCCTGCTTCCTTCCCTCCCCATCTCCTTTGGGGTGCTGGGCATTCCTAGGGGAATAAGGAGATAGCAGCCTCTGCTCTCCCCTGTGGGTATGGGGTGCAGTTCTGCATGATACACCTGGCTTAAGAATGAAAACAAGCTTTCAAAGGGGTCAGAATGGACTGGTTTTATCCCCCCCCCCTCTACTTTTTCTCAGAAATATTTTTTAAAATTAATTAACAAAATCCCACTATTAGGGAAAAGATTAAGAATATTTATTAAAATGTTCATAATTTCAATTGTAAAAGTCAAAGAATGAAAAGTTTCACGCAAAAATTCATTTACAAATGGCCATTTTTACACAAAAAGTTCAGTTGAAAACATTTCAACCAGCTTGCTAGCCCTACACAGGCAGCATACGAGCATAGTGGTAGAAAGCACCTCACAGAGCCCACATTAGGGTCAGGCAGAATTGCAATTCCTCCCCCTCACTTCTACTCCCCCTCCAAAAGACTCTGCATAAATATCTACGGACCAGGCAGAAGATGGCCCTCAAAGGTTGCATAGAGGAAAGGAACCTCTACAACTGCTGGCCCACAGACACTCGACTGAATTTCCTTAGGCAGCTTCTCTCAATTCTACAGGGATATTACCCCTTCCCCAGCAGCGAAAGAACATGCAGTCAAATATTCTGTAGCCACCCCGCCAAGGGAGAAACGGTTGAATGAAGTCCTGGGTCCCCTTGGCAAAAACTCTCATTGGCTTTAACAGGATTTCACTCATTAACTCTGACAGAACAATGGTTATAAGTAGCAACTGTGCTCAAGACTAAGGTTTTTACTCACGAAAGCTCATGCCCAAATAAATCTGTTAGTCTTTAAGGTGCCACCAGACTCCTTGTTGTTTTTGTAGATACAGACTAACACGGCTACCCCCTGATACTTGGTGCTCAAGACTGACTCTGAAGGAAACATTCTATGCAGTGCTGTTGTTGCTGCCATGTTGGACCCAAGATATTACAGAGAGATGGGTGAGGTAATATTTTATTGGACCGTCTGTTGGTGAGAGAGAGATAAGCTTTTGAACTTACACAGAGCTCTTCTGTTTCTGAAGGACATGTTGATCTTGCTTAGTGACTCTCCCAGTGTTCAAACATGAGGGCACATTCTTCCCTAGCTGATTCTCAACTAGGGAAGGCCTTCAGAGTGGCCATAGGTCAAAATTATTG